>NC_045625.1:53918777-54206277 GCF_009829155.1 Mustela erminea | reverse complement strand
GCTGCAGTCAGCAGAACGAGGAGTGTGGATAAAGGAGGACTAGACCCAAACTAGCACATGCTCTTGGTAAGTCTAACCGCAAGGAAGTTCCTCCCTGCAAGGGAGCCTGGGTAATGTAGTTTAGCTGTAAGCCCAGGACGTCAGGAGGAGACAGAGGTGTCCAGAAAGCTAACCGCCTCTACCCTAGACATTATGATTGCTCTTTGAAGGATGAGGAAAATACATCTCAGAGAAGTTTGGTAACTTTCCCAGAGTCACACAGGAGAAAGTAGCCATACCAAAATTCACTCACTCACCTCTCGGACTCTAAATCCTTTACTACTATACCACGGAGCTCGCCATGTGCCAGCATTCCTGCCTTCACATTCTCCTCTCAGCTCTTGAGAAACTATAATCCAAAGTAGAAGAACAGAATTGGTAAGTTGGCCCACCTCCCCTGGGCTCTACACCATGGGTTGGCCACCTATGGCCCACCTGCCCAATTCAGCTCCTTACCCATTCCATGAGTAGAGCTTTATTGAAACAAGGGCAAGCGCGCTCTCTCTCTCTCTCTCTCTCTCTCTCTCTCTCACATATTGTCTGTCGCTCCTTTGACGCTGTAATGGCGGAGCTGAGAATTGCTGCAGGACCACAAAGCCAAAAATATTTGTTACTTGCCCCTCTGCAGAAAGAGGTTGACAACCCCTGCTTTAGATCATCTTTGTTTATCAAAACCGCTTTCTCCCCGCTGGAGAATTTGTTAGCCAATCCGCTGTAGGTTTTTCTAGATGAATGGGAAATTCTAAGATCTCCACCTGCTCAACAAAGAGACTGAACTGCAACTTACCAAAGAAAGTGAGAGCTCCACGAGTAAGCCCTTTAAGAGGAGAAATAAATGTTAAAATCAGCATTTCAAACAGGACCAAAGAGAAGCAATATCAGTGCCATGCAGAAAGGCAACAGAGTAACTGTAAGAATAACAGAAACACATTCTGGAGCTGTTCCCTTTATACAGTGTTGATAAAATTTGTTAATACCATATGTTAGTCGTATGGAGGGAGGCCTGGGCTGACTATGAATTTTGGAATGTTACCAGCAAACTTGTAAGATCTCAAGTCGCAGATTTGCTGAACTGCTCATCTCCATGCAGGCGGAGGCTGGAGGTTGAAGGAGAAGGGGAAGGAGGAAAGCTGTTTTGTGTGCGTCTTGAGCTGAGTGAGGCTGGACAGGACATCTTCTTGTCAATCTCCATCAGTTCTCCCTGTCGACGTTTAAATGGAGGCAAATGCTCCTGTTTTGTTGGTAGATGGTTTGTGATTAAACCACATTTTAACAGAGCACGCTGATTGGCTGTCAGTCTAGCCAGCTGTGAGATTAACGGGGTCACATATGCTAATTGAGACCAGTCAGGTACAGCCTCATTCATTAAATCAACAGACCCATGAGAGGAAGAAAAGAAACAAGAGACAGGAAGATGTCTCTGAGGACCTCAGTTTGTGCCCACTTTTTGTATCTGCTACCAACTGGACTCATCCTGCTTAAATCTTTGTGCTGTGGCTTTTACTCGATTTGTCCTTAGTTCTTCAGGTCAAACTGAAACCTGGAGAGTGAAAATCTCTTCCCTGCCTTAGCGCTCACCCAAAATTGAACTCCAGTTTCCTGTGGGATATAACAAGGGAAATGGTGTTTTCAAGATGCAGAAGCCTGGGGTTACTGGAGTCCTGTCTCTCACAAATCATGGCTTTTGATTCTTAGGATATGTATTTCCCCAGAATCAGAGGACAGAAGGGGGAACATTTCATAAAGTTATAGAGAGATTAATTATTTCCCCATTGAGGCAAAAGGAAGCCACTGCACTTGCTAAATTTCCAAGTGTCCATTCTTCTGGTAAAGCATTTTTTTCCAGGAGTTGTACCATCAAGATGTAAGTTTGTGGTGTCTTCGCTAATCAGAAGACTCCCAGTGAATTCCATCCTCAGATTCTTGTCACCAGTGTCTTGCTTTCACAGAAAGACATATAGTTCTAAACAAAGACCCTGTTTCATCCTTTCTTGCTTGCCTGAGATCAATTTTTTGTCCTTGGTTTTCTTTTCTCCCGTTCTCCCCACTGCTTTGTTGGAAAACTCTAGGGCTTGAGTTATTGTAGCATAATTCATGCCTAGATGCTAGAGGGGTACTTGGCCTTCGGGTTTGTGCCTAGCTATGCTGAAGGCATGAATTATTACACAATAATTCATGTCATGTCATATCTTATTGCTTAATTAACTTTCCTTTCAGACTAACACATTTTGCATCAGCAAATGTGGTGCCCTCAGCTGACTTCAAAGCGTTCCTTTATTTCATACCAGTAGGTCAGGAATACTGAGAAACAATTTATTAAAGGTGAGTTGAATCTCAGAGCTGAAATAAAACCCATCATCTTTTATGTAAATAAAACGTCCAAACTGCCCTCTAGATTAGAGGAAACAGAAAAAGTCATGACTGCTAGTCTTTTGTATCCCAGTAAAAAGAGGAGCTAGTTTCTGGCATATGTACTGATAAAGGAATAGCAGAAAAGTTGTCCCCCCCACCCATCCAATCATATAACTGTTCAATTTCAAAACATCTGCTATGCCATTGGGTTTTTGTTTTTGCGTTTTTGGTTTTTTTTTTTTTTTTTTTTTGAAGAAAAAACTGGTTTTAGGTCTGCAGGTGCGATCTCAAGGGATAAAACATCTGTGGTTTGCCTTAGAAAACGAAAAGGAATATATGCAAAACTGGCAGATGATATCAGCTGCCACTAAGTAACAACCGTCACAGTATTTATTATAAAGCCTCACAAATTCACAAATTGGGAATCTGTAGTTCAGGGCCCAGCACATTTTCCCAGCTGTGCATCCCAGCTTAAGTTCTGTCCATGGGCCAGGAGCAAACTGTACATTCACTTGAACTTCTCAAGCTCAGCTCACTCTCCCATTCTCAGATAAGTATTAGTCCTGAGCAACAAAGGGAAGTACAAGTTGCATCTTTGGTTCTGTGGAGAATGTAGCTATAATAACAATTATGGTGGCTAGGACAGGTTTGTCCCACTTACTGGCGGCTAGCCGAGAAAGGCTGAGGGCTGAGGTGAGCCAGCTGGTCAGTTAGAATGAGGTCATGCCAGTCTCCAGGGTCCTTACTTTATAATCTGCGTGGAATGTCGTGAATGAGGAACAAAGTTCCCATTAGTCACTAAGATGGCCTTTAAATTTAAAGGGAGAAAAACATTGAGATTTATTCATCATGGCACATCATTCCTGCCAGACTGGTTTAGGGGAAGGAATGTGGAATTACACAGCAGGCAGACTTCGAACTCCAAAAGAGCCATTTGTTGGCTAGATGACTTCAAGAAATTATCTCATGTAACTAAATATTAGTTTCTTCAACTATAACATAGGACAAATACCATCTTAGGGGGGTAAAGGTGACAATTAAATGAGATATGTGTGAAGTAGGCAGCAAGATACTATGTCCAGGTCTCCAGTGAAGGAATGTAAACAAAGGATCCTTAGATATTCTATTAATGGGCTTAGGTGAGGAAAAGTGACCTATGACAAATGACTCCTATGAACTCTGAAAATTTTCAACAATGGCCTTGCTCTAGGAACAAACACTGACTGTATGAATCAGGCAGAACATTTTGGAGGAAAGAAGAAGAGTCCATCTTAGCACACTTCCCAACAAGCCAATAGAGTGATAAGTGAAAGACGTCAGAGGGCAGGCTGGTGGGGAAGAGCGCTTTCTGAGGTTGGGTCCCAAGGAAGGATACACGGCCCACCCTGAAGAAGAGGCCACGGAATATGGTTATCCAGAGGGTTACCATATCAGAGCTTGGAGGAATAGGTGTTCTGTGGCAGAAACAAAGGAATAAAAATGCTGGTATCAGGGGACCAGATGTGTCTGGGCAGATTCCTTAGAAATTGGGACCCTAAAAAAGACCTTATTTCTCGAACACATCAGAAGGATGTCCCCGTCATTTGAAGTCCTTCTTTCTGAAAGTAATAAATTGGATTAACCACTAGTAGCCATTCATACTGGGGTATGAATTCTTACATTCACATATGGTGTATTCCCAATGTCACACTGAGAGAATTTAGATCAGAGCTACTGAAGGAGAGGAGTGATTTTTCAATCCAAACATTGATTTTTAAGCTCTGTTGCTTACTCCCTGCCTGAGAAGGGAATTGCATGGTGGGAGGCTGGAGGCTGGAGGCAGAGGCATTGGGCTTATGATTAATCCACAGTGAATGGGGAGATTGAAGTCAGGTCCTGAAAGCAGCTGTTGCTGAGAAAATGGCGGAGGAGGGGAGAGATCCAAGACATCTCTGACGCTGGCGGTGGAATCAAGGAAGGGGAGAGGGTCAGCTGGAGCCCAGGGTAGGATAAAGGACAGAGTCCTAGGGCTCAAGATTTGGGAGATGTATACCGGAGACAAATGAGTACCCAGAGGTTGGATTTTAATTCCTTGTTAAGCTTGATCTTTCTGCAGCTTCAATGTTTTTACTGGTGCTAACTGGCATCTGGGATACCACAAGGGGAAGGCTATTCTGTGTAGAGCAGCCTAAGGGAGGCCTTACTATCAAGGAAGATATAGAAGAGAGGAATTAAGACACTGAAAAGCTAGGATGGTGGCGGGGGGAGGTGGGGCATGAAAGTGGTAGGTACCAATGACTAGTTCAGTCTTTTAAAAATAATCTCCATGAACCTTTGCATTGAAGACTGCAACCCTGGTGCTTAGGTTGGCCATTGGTGTTTCAACAGCAGGCTGGAGTCTGCTGTTGCCTTATTAGAGGCTCCCAGATATCCACATGTTCCCCAAAAGTATGGCAGTCCAATGTCCCACAGGCACTCCTTGGCCTGGACTAAGCAATCTTGAGCAAGAAGACAATGTTGGATATAGACCAATGGAGGAGGTCTGACTAACCTCGGGGTCCTGCTTCCCCATGACAGTGAGAGCTTTAGCCCTCCAGCCAAGGCAGGTCTGTATGTGAGAACCTCAGGCATTTAGCTGACCCCGGCCAACGCTCAGCTTTTCCTACTGCTCATAAACCTCTATAATTATCCCCAAGAGCAGTTGTCTCTATATGCCTGAGTTAACATGGGTGTGCAGGAAAAACTGTGTACTCTCCTATATATGATCACACATTGGCCCTCAAATACAAAGAAACTCAAAAATCTGCCTGGCCAAAGGCCTTACCAGGGCAGTGGAAAAGACAACCATGTCCCTGCCTTTACCCAAGAGCGTTGGAGCAAGGCCCACACTCTGGGGATGGCCTGGAGGCACCCTCCAGAACACAGCAGGTGCTGCATCTGAAGCAAACTCCCCATCTAGTTTTCCCCCTGCCTCAGCAGCACACAGCTGCCTGCAGTCCTCTCTCACTGCAAAGGGAGCGGAGCTTCCCACCTTCCTCTTGAAGTGGCATCAGCTGCGCCCCTTCTCCCGTGGCCCCACCCACATTCCACAGCTATCCTCAATAGCTGTTCCCTGGGCCACCTCTAACCCCTCTTAGCAGGGAGTCCTGGCCAAGTTTCTGACCACAGCTGTTCCACCTAGAGTAGAGCTGATGGGTCAGAGAATGACCGCGAACAGCTGCATGACTCAGGAGAGGCTGGAAGGGAAAGAAAAATGTGTACAATCCCCTGCTTTGATGAAGATGTAAGCATCTGCAGGCACACGTGCCTCTTTGTATGCAGCTACAGGTGAGGGAGCTGGGTGTGGGGCCACGAGGGCAGGTGTGAGCGTATCTGCTGGGGAAGGGTGTGGGTGCGGCAGTGGCTGAAAGTACACGTGGCTGGTATTGCGGAGTGGGTGATGCGTGCACATTATTAGATCTGACTTTTGAAAATGTGGCAAGCCAAATTAAATTTAGGTGTGTCCAGATGATCTTCCAGATATATTTAGAGCGCCATACATCTACACTAGTCTCATTGTTTATAGGGTTCAGGCATGTGAAGCGAGTTGTTTAAAGAACATCTAAGCCTTTATTCACATAAATCAGTGCTTTTTAGTTTAGCCAAAGTTTTCAAGTGTTGCCCAGAGGTTCTTGGGCCCTCTTTGAAGCCCTCTGCCTAGGGCTACTCTTGAAGATTGAGTTTATCCAAAAGCTCTGCTTTGTTACAGCCCAGATGCGCAGGTGCCTGATGGCATCGGCCACAGCCCTGTACGAAGCAGGGTGTGCAACTTGCCAATGAACACCCTTAAGAGCTTCATTCCCCTACCGGGATTTGGCTCTGATTACCCCATTTCCTGCCCCCTCATCACTGCACAGAAGAAACTGGTGATTCTGCAGCCTAATGGGAACTCTGGAACCTGGCATGATGCTAATTTCTGAGGAGCACACGCTGATTTCTGGGGGATAACCACACGTGATATTTTCAAGTCCATGTCCCCACTTGTTGATTGTGTTTTACATCCAAGAGCATGATTTTAGTTTGTCCTCCGGATACCGACAAACATGGTGTCCCCTATCAAACAGTGATAACTTGTGAGGCAGGTTTCTTGTTATAGTCTTGCAGTTTGCTTTGGTATATATTTTCTTACCCTAGTGAATGGGAACATTTTTTATCAATTGTGAAAAAACAAAAACAAAACCCTGAGAAACATGTGCCTCTCTTTCCAGGTCATTAGTAGCTATTTAATTGAATTAAAATTTAAGGTCACTTAAGACTCCTCCCATAATCTGACTCTACTGTATGCATCACCTCAGGCTCACTGAGCGGTTAAATATCTGCTATGTTCAAGACACCTTGCTGGGCTGGCGGTGATCGTGTGATAAACAAGGTGTAGGTCCATTTTACAATTTCTTACAATCTCTTGGTGTAATAAGGCAGAACCAGCAAAGTCAATGCATGCTGCGAGTGGCATGGAGGGATTAATTCCTATAGAAGGAATAGGTGGGATACTGATGGAGAAGATGACATGTGAGGTTGAGCTAAAGCGTGAATAGAAGACTTTCCATCACAGCTAAAGTAAAGGGGATGTGTGGGTGGCTCAGCTGGTTAAGCGTCTGTCTTGGACTCAGGTCATGACCCCGGGGTCCTGGGATCGAGTCCCACATCAGGCTCCTTGCTCAGCCTGGAGCCTGCTTCTTGCTCTGCCTGCTGCTCCCCCTGCTTGTGCTCTCTCTCTTTCTGACAAATAAATAAATAAAATCTTTGGGGAAAAAGACAAAATTAAAGAAAGGACATTGAAGCAGAAGGCATGGCATGAGCTGCACCATGGAGATCATAACATAACAGGACTTGTTTGATTAATGCCTATTTTATTTAGGTACTAATTGAGGCTGCAAAGGTAGATGGGGTCAATTTTTTAAAGGACCTCAGAGACCAGTCTGAAGAGAGTTGACCTTGGAGAGCCATTGACATTAAGGATACTGAGAGAGATGTAAGGGAGAGACAAGAAATTATATCACAGGTGTCAGTTAGATTGGTAACATATAGGTGTGTAGGCACTGAGGTCCTTTCTTTCAGTTGGTTATCAACTGAAGACAACTTACAGTTAAAAACAAGGTTGCTGGACACCCCTGACCATGGGCTTGCTAACAAGGGGCCTTTTAGAAGAATCAGTAAAGCAACCCATGAAGTGGGTACAGAGGAGAAGAGTCATCTTTTGGACAGAGCTGAGCTGGCGAGTCAGTATTTACCCTCTTCATCTTCCTTCCAAGTGATGTGGGGGGCATATTAACTCTTTCCCCCTGCCCAAACAAGCCAGGTGTCCCCTATAGAATTATTCAAGAACTCTGAAAGCCTTATGAAGAAGGAAAGACTGTTAGGAATCTTTGCTGTGCTTTAATGCCCCCAAACACTTCAGATGTTAGCTCCTAGAACAGAGTAAGGTGGTGAGTCAGAAAATATTAAAGTTGTTCCCCACACTTTGCTGGTTTCACACAGATTGAAGCATATGTAGCGGGGATCCGAAGTTTCATAAAGACCTAGCCAAGGTCACCAGATGCGGAGGAGTCAGCAACTAGCTGGCCACATTGATAAATGATTGTCTAGTGCGAGAATACAGAGAACCAACAACCAAGAGTGGAAGGCAGAGGATGCACTGACTCTAGGAGACTGCTGGTGGGCACCCAAGACCACCTAAGAGTCTCCTGACTAATCACTGGTTACCAACACCCAGAGGTTAGCCCAGGGAAGGTGCCAGCTGACTGAGAGGCAAAGATGGCCAGCTTGTCACCTCCAATATATGCCAGTCACATGAGTCGATCCCCATTAATTCCCTTTACCTTCCTGACACACCCCACAGCAGAATGACTACCTGAGATGTCACTACTCTGAATTCAGCTTCTGATAGCCTTGTAATGTCTAACTTATAGATGAGGTGCTCTGAATTGAGTAACTCAGATTTTAACAACTGGATGGTAAAGATCAATAAACTAAGCCGATGATTCTTAGAAGGGCAAACATGGATAGTTTTTGGCTATTCATAGGGATCAGGATTCACTCAGTATAGTTGGCAGCTATCTAGAGAAAAAAATTCATCTAGTCATCAGTATTGGGAAGTTGAGGTTTCCTGACAAAAAGTTAAAATTGCCAGTGGTAAGGATCTCAACTGGGAGACTAGCAGTGAGAAAACATTAGGGATATAAATATTACTTCATAGCTATAACTGAACAACTTGATATGATTAAGTGTAAAAAAAAAAAAGACAGATTCTCACTCACTTATTCTTAACCTTTCTCTATTTGAGGGGTGGGGGGAAGGTTCAAGAATCCTTTTGAAAAACTGGAAAATATCTTTGGCTCACAGCCCCAGGAAAATGCACATATTTACTCGTGCCAAAATGTTGCAAACATTTGTAGGGCAGTTCATGAATGCCCTGAGGTCAGTCTATGGACCCCTTAGAGAAATGTGTTTCTAGCCTAGGAAATCAGGTGGATGTTGATACCAGTAGACAATGGAGGGTAACAATAGGGTAAGCAGTTTGTAGAAACCCTAAATCTATTTAATCACTCCCCAAACTTGCTTCTAACTTCCAGACTCATCTATTCAACATCTCCATTCAAATACCCCCAGAATTCTGAAGCTCATTATATCCCAAACTTACTAAGCATCTTTTCCCCAATCTTGCTCGTCAGCTCGTATAATTTAATTAGAAGCCCCACCACATGCTTCAGTGATATTCTTCAGCATTACCCTTGACCATTCTTCTTTTCTTCTTCCAAAAGCAACGAAACACAAATTCATGTTGTTCTGTTCAGTTCTTTCCATGGCCACCATCATTTGCGATGAGTATAACTTAGCTTAATATGTCCATCAAGCTTCCCGTTTGATCTCTTCCAATGTATTCAAACTATGCCAGCAAAAGCAACATTTTAAAATAATAATATGATCATGTCAATTTAATGCTCAAGTCAATCAATGGCTATCGGTCCTTAAGATAAAATCCACCCTCCTCTGCTTAGGCACTTGGCCGTTCCTGATCTGGCCTCTGTTTTCCGTCCGTCCTCTGTCTCCTTATCTTCCACATGCAACAGTCATACTACACCAACTCATCTTTCCTCAAGGCACCATGCTTTCCTTTATCTCTGGAAGTTTTTCTTTGCATCGTCCTTTACCGAGCCAGGGAACCATACTTCTAGCCTTCAGGTCTCAAATTAGAGATCGCCTCCTCAAGAAGCCTTTTTCTGACCTTCCCACCAGGTATGGATCAGATAGATGCCTCTCCTTTGTTCTTTCAGAGTACCCTGTGCTTACTCATAGAGTACTGGGAACAACTCTGTATACTGGCTGCTTACCAATCAGTATCTATCTGGAGACTACCCATTTCTCAAAAGCAAGGATGGGTTCATAATCATATTCCTAAGACATAGTAGTTACTCAAAAAGCATTTGGTGAGAGAATAAGTAGACGAGTGAAGAAGAAATTAGAAAGTAGGATCATAGTGTGAGAGGAAGAAAACTCAGGGGAAAACTTATTTTCTAATTTTCTTGGTCTTGGCAACCACTGTCATCCTCATGGCTGTCTCCACACCATTGTTCTTACCACTTCTTCTCCTTGGGATGGCCTCTTTCATCCTGCCCCCCACCCCCCCATACACATACATATTCCACTGAAAAGATTTGCCTAAATCTTCAGTGCCCACTTTGGTTTCTTAGTTCTCCAAACTCCTTTGGAACTCACTACTCGCAAAATACTATTTTAGTGTGTGACTACATACTGTATTCCTAAGTTCTCTAATTATTTCATTTTAATAAGTTTTGTCTCCACATTGAGATAACAAGACTCATTTCACTTCTAAGATAAAAGGTACTTTTTCTCCCTTCAAACCTACAACAGACCTGGATACGTAGTGACATACTGAAAAAAGTGGGTGCTTAATAACCCATGTGGATGACTTAATATCATTATTTATGATCCTCAATTTCTTTCTGTACAGCCACAAAACCTTATGAAAATTTCCTGGTTATTTTATTTCCAATCCAGGAGTAAATCAGAGAGCTTGGCCCTGCTTGAGAAATATATCTTCTGGTGATAGCTGTATCACTTTCAATCTAAGCATCAAGCCTGGAAAATCCACTCATTTAGTAAGCAAACACTTACTAGGGTAAATTATGTGCTAAATCCTTTCCCCTCTCACCATCATCCCCATACTCCCACCTATGTGCCATAATCTTGTGTGATGGTGACTGTCAGTTTCCCTTGATACAGAGTCTGAGGCAGGGATTCTTGTGTTGGCGAGTGAAGGCAGCAGAATAAGGCAGGAGAAGAAAGCTAAACGTATTATATGGTCCCATCTGGAGTCTGACTTCAGCCTAGTCTCATGGGGAGCACAGATGAATGGATTTCACGTCAGAATTAGACCTAGTTTGAGACAAGGGGCTGACTTTTTCTACTCTCTTATTTACTGGCTACCAGCTAGTGATGGGTTCTATCTCCAGGGTACAGAGGCTCCCATTCAGCCAAGGGTGATTCTATAAAGAAGGATAGCTATAAGCGAACAGTCCACATTCTTGGAAGCGGGAGTATGCAGGGCCTGGTCTGGAAGAATGGGTCTGCCTGAGACAGCAAGAGCATCCATAACAACTGAAGACAAAACAATTCTTATCAAGAATCAAGATGATGCTCTGCTCTACCTAGTAAATCTACAAAAGAATCAAGAACAATCCTTAAAAGAAACACAGCGATGGCCTGGTTTTAGCAAAAGAGAGTTGGGGGTGTGTGCGAGATGATCAAGGATACAGTGAGAATGGTCACACGGTGCTAGGGAGCTAGTTCTCTGTGGTTAGAGAAAAACTGTGGATAAAACAATTCTTCAAGCAATCTATTCTGCCTTTAATCAAAAAAGAAAAATGTGTTGACTTGGGGAGATGATTTAAGATGTGATCAATGCCAAGCCAGCTAAAACTATTCCAGATTTATAAATGATCTAACCATCTTCTTTATTCTTACCAGCCCTAGCGCATTTACCTCTGGCCTTCCCTGCGAATGTATATGGAACAAAAGGAACATCTGAAACAGGAGTTCATGTTGCTTTAATGCTCGATAATTTTCTATCATTCTGTTCATCACACACAGTTCCGGTTATCAGGCCCAAATGAGCCACAGTCATTTAAAACACACACACACACACACACACACACACACACACACACACACACAAACACACTTTAAACTTTTGCTTTAGAAAATAAGCTATTTATCTCTGCTACAAAAAAATCTTGAACTCAAGGCAGACACTTTCTTAGGCAGAGAACGGTTAACTTGCTGTCACGTCTACTCAGCTTCAGTCTCTACTCTCAGTGTACAGAACAAACTCTGACAGAAGGAAAACGTGATTTTCATGGCCATCCGCATGTTTGCCTTGGGCAGGTGGCTTTCTCCTTTGGCGGAACTGACCGGCCGTGCAGTAGCATCTTTCACGATTCTGGCTGACAAGTCTCCCACTTCCCAGGCCTCGTGTGCACGCTGGCATGCATAGCCATCTATCCATTCCAGGGTGTGGCAGGATTATGTTTTACGGGACCCAGTTTCTGCTAATCTTTCTCAGGCCCCTGCATGCCAGCCAAACCCTTTTCAGCTCAAAAAGATGTTCCAAAGTACTGATAGGCAGCAGTCACTGCCCCTGAATTACAGTAAAGAGCATGCCATTAAAAATGTTTGTAACGGCTTGTGATAATGCAGAGCAATTAGCAATCAATTGGCATGTTAATGGCACAGGATGCAGAAAGAACTCCAAGAGTGAACCTCATGATCATGATCGTACTTCCATGAGTCATTTTCAACAGCCAAACCCACAGAAGAAGAGAGTAGAATGCCAGGGGCTGGGATGGGGGGGAATGGGAAGTTGCTGTTCAACACTGTGATAAGAATTAACAGTGCTGTACCGTACACTTAAGAATTGGTTAAAAGCTTAGATCTCTTGTTAAGTGTTCTCAGCAAAATAAAGAAATGATAAATCCAAAAATATAAAAATTAAAAAACAATAAAAAAGTTTTCTTGGGGCACCTGGGTGGCTCAGTGGGTTAAAGCCTCTGCCTTCACCTCGGGACATGATCTCAGGGTCCTGGGATCGTGCCCCACATCGGGCTCTCTGCTCCGCGGGGAGCCTGCTTCCTCCTCTCTCTCTGTCTGCCACTCTGCCTGCTTGTGATCTCTCTCTGTCAAATGAATAAATAAAATCTTTAAAAAAAAAATTTTCTTAAGCTTCTCTCTAAAGCTGAAGTCTTGCACCACCTCAGGGCTCTATGTGAACGACCTAGCAAGGAACCACACACATCCGCATCCACCTACTTGGCAGTGTGAAAGGAATCTGCAAGAATTAATTAATGCCAGGGTCCATCAATAAGCAGAGACAGGTCTTATGACCTTTATAAATATAATGTCTGTGTAGCTCCAAACCTGATATAAAGGAGGCCCTCAATGGATGCTTGTTAAGTGAAACAATTCTTTAAGGAAGTCCACTTCCCGAATTTTCCAGGGATGTAATGAATTATGTCAGTCCAACTCTGAATTAGTAGACCTATAAAAACTGGGGAAAATGCCCAGTTTAATTAAACTTTATGAATGTCCCAATGATTACCTATATCAACCTTTCTAATCATTGGGGTTTTCTTTAAGTATTAGAAATAAGAACCTCTCTCATTTTAGGGATTGTGAAGGCTTAATGCTAGTCTGCTAGTCGAGCCCCATTATGGTCTGGTTTACTGAGAGACATTGGATGCTGCCAGATTTCTGAGACCGGAAAACACTGATCTACCTTAATAAAAAATGAATTATATATATATATATACATATATACACACACACACACACACACACACACAACTACATTATATAAATATTAATTATAATTAAATATAAATATATTTCTATATAATTATATATTTTTATTTATATATATTATATATTATAAACATATAATTTATATGTGAATTATATATTTATATATAAATAAATATAAATGTTATATACATAAATGTATATGGTGTATATATTATATGCTTTTATATTATGTGTGGTTTATATATTATTTATATTTTATATATATATTTATATAGTAGTTTTTCCAATATATTTCTCCTTGATCTGTCTAAAACTATGCCAAGACTTCTTTTTATATAGAGAATATAAATGAAAATAGTTATACAAAATCCTCTGGAAAGAAAGGAAATAATTTAAATGACTCTCAAAATAACACTCAAGGTTATCTAAAAGAAGATTGTTAACCACATTATTTTGAAGCTGAAGATATTTTAAAATTTTTGCTTTGTTTGTCAGTGATGACTGTGAGTACATTCAGAAGGGAAATGCTGACAATTTTCTTAGAGATTAACCAAAAATAAGCCCATTAGCTTAATTAATAATTAATAATAATCAACACAAAATTAAAATGACAATGGCCAAAACTGCACTTGGTAAAATTTGCTGGAGATTTGAAAGCCATAAAACCTGACCTGAAAAACTATATAGGAAAAAAAGGGGTAAAATGTAAATCTGAAATTTTACATGGTAAATTGATATTTGACTAAAAATTAAATAAATAGAAGAATCAATTGTTGGCTAAAGGGTTATATTTGAATTGATAATATACGAATATGCATGTGCATAAAACAGAGAAGACAAAAAAATATATAGAAGAAAGTCACAATTTATCTCACTCTCTTACCCCTAGCCACTCATATTTCTTTATTGGATATAGCAATTATACACAAGTTCTTGTATTACCTCCCAAAGATATCATTCTACTATGAATCCAGAAATAGAATTGCTATGTAAAAGGGTGTGTTCATCTTAAATTCTGATCAATTTGGATAGGTTGCCCATAGAAGTTAGACCAATTTACATTCCTACCACTTTATTAGGGTGTTTTCATCTTTGCTAAGTTTATAGGTGAAAAACGATACTTTATTACAGTTTTAATATGTATTTCTCTTACTATAAGTGAAGTTAGTCATTTTTTTCTTATGTTTAAGAGCCATATGAATTTCCCTTTATGTGAATTGGCTACCATTTTGTCTCAGCACCATTTGTCAGTTACCTATTTTATTTATTTATTTTTAAGATTTTATTTTTAAGTAATCTCTATACCCAACGTAAGGCTCGGACTTACAACCCCAAGATCAAGAATTGCATGCTCTACCACTGAGCCAGCCAGACGCCCCAGTTAGTTCATTCTTTTAAATGTTACCTTTAATATGTACTAAATTATTTTATGTATTTGGGTTTATGCGTTTTGTGTTTCCTATTGATTAATCTACATTCATATTCCAGGACTATGTTATTTTAATTCCTATAAATTCATAATAATATTTTTACATCTAATAAGACTGGTACTTTCTCATTATTTTTCATTTTCAGCACTTTTTTATTATTATTGTTCATTTTCTCCAGAAACTTTAGAATCAATTTGTCTAGTTTTTAAAAATCCAGCTTTTTAGTGTCTCTATGGGGACAAAAAAAAATTCTTGATGAAATTTAGACCTACAAGATTAAATTAGGTAAAGATAACTGAAGAATAAACCAAAATTCAGAATGACAGAGTTACCTGAAAAATTGAACATCTGCCCTGTCCTTATAAAATTTACTGGGATATTACCTCAATAAAAATAGTTTTTTTTTTAAATAAATACAAAATGTACGGGGCACCTGGATGGCTCAGTGGGTTAAAGCTTCTGCCTTCAGCCCAGGTCATGACCCAGGGTCCTGGGATGGAGCCCCACATCGGGCTCTCTGCTCAGCAGGGAGCCTGCTTCCTTCTTTCTCTCTGCCTGCTTTTCTGTCTACTTGTGATCTCTGTCAAATAAATAAATAAAATCTTTAAAAAATACATACATACATACATACATACAAAATGTACCATTTGGAAATTGTTTAATGTCACTTCAAGATCAAGATATTTGAGTAAATAGTTCTGTAATCACAAAAGTTGGTCATTGCTAGTATAATTCTTATCAAAATTAAATAGTGACCTATTCTTAAGATTTAAAAAGATGTGAAAAAATATTTTTCACCATTTCAAGTGATACAGTTTTTTTCTTTTACAAGATTTTATTTATTTATTTGACAGAGAGAGATCACAAGTACGCAGAGAGGCAGGCAGAGAGAGAGGGGGAAGCAGGCTCCCCACTGAGCAGAGAGCCCGATATGGGGCTCGATCTCAGGACCCCGGGATCATGACCTGAGCCGAAGGCAGAGGCTTTAACCCACTGAGCCACCCAGGCGCCCCTCAAATGATACAGTTTTTAATCTCTTCCCACAAGCTGAGGAATAGATTTTGGTGAAAGTTTAGAGACTAAACTAGAAACCACCCTTGTAGCAATTATCTTGAGAGTCGAGATCATTCTTATTGATGTATAGAGCTTTTCTAAAAAACTTAACTTTGGTAAAGAGAATAAAAACCTATCAATACAATAACCAGTGACTTTAAACTTGTGTTTTCTGAATTAAAATCTCCTATAAAAGGGTGCCTGGGCAACTCAGTAGGTTAAGCATCTATCTATAGCTCAGGTCATGATCCTGGAAGTCCAGGGATGGAGTCCCACATCGGGCTCCCTCCTCGGCAGGGAGCCTATTTCTCCCTCTGCTGCTCCCCCTGCTTGTGAACAAGCTCTCTCGCTCGCTCTCTCTCCCTCTGTTAAATAAATAAAATCTTTTTTAAAAAATAAAATCTATAAAATAAGTAAGCTGATTGCTACAACAAGGGGAAGAATAATGCAATTATATTCAGAAGACCTGGGTTTGAATTCATATTTGACCTTTTGCCAGAAACATGGATGTAGGATTTTCCTCATCACTGTCAGCCTGAGAAAGATGATGAGGTTGCCTGGATGGCTCAGTCCATTAAGGATTTGAGTCTTGGTGTTGGCTCAGGTCATGATTTCATGGGCTGTGAGATCAAGCCCCAAATGGGGCTCTGCATTCAGCCGTGGAGAGTCTGCTTTAGAGTCTCTCTCTGTGTCCCTCCTCCTACTCAGTCCACACATGCTCTCTCTCTCTCAGATAAGTAAATAAATCTTTGGGGGAAAAAAAGAATTATTTGATATCTCAATAGGAAATCCCACTCAATAACATAAATGAATGGTTCCATATATGTTTAATAAATAAACCAATGAAAGAATCAACAAAGGAATGACTAAAACATTTGATTGGCCACCAGCAAGGCATGGAGGAGTTTCTTACACTGGCCCTGACCCATTCTGTACTTTTTCCCTTGCCACAGCTGGTGTATAATTACAAAAAACCCAGCCAGGTTGGCCACTTCCAGAACTTATATCTAAGATCTTGGATGCAAGAAAAATTAATTGACCTACACAGCTATCAAACCCCTGACTTTTCCTTCATTAACATAATTTTCTCATCAGCTAGGTTAATCTTGACTCAGAAACTTTTTATTGAAGTATAAATAATTCTCAGTGGTAAACTGACATCATTCACCTCTGGTGCTGAACTCAATTGCTTTCAGGCTGACACTGAATTTCACAAGTGCGGACTGGCCGTATAAGGTTTATGAAATATTAATAAGGTGTTTTTTAAAGAAATTAATACAAAGTTTTCATTTTATAGATTCTGGGATAAGGCTTACCTTAACCAATTTTAGAGTTCTTTTTGGATTTTGCTTTCTCATGCATTAAATGCTGCTCTATGCCCCTCAGTTTGGCAATAATAGATCTCAGACTATAAGAAATCACTGCATTTCTTTGGTAAAATTTAGACCCAAACAGAAGATAACTTTCAACTGCAGCCAACCAATGAAATCATGTGTATATACTAGAAAATAGTCCAGATCTCAGCTTTGGGCTGGAGGGAAAGAAAGACCAACCAAGAAGGCAAGACTGAGAATATAATGTCTAACTCAGGGTAGAGTTGCTTCTCAAAGAGAACAGCCCGAGACTGAAATCCAATGTTGCCCACAGGTTCAGTTCCCAGGGTAGGCTGTCTCTGCTCTTCGGAGCAGAGATGAAGGGTCAAAACTGGTACATGCCCCCTAAAGTGGAACTTTCTAAGAAGTGTTGTAAAAACTTTAGAGACAGAGATACCTGGATCTAAAATCTTGGCTCCCCACCTACTTGTTGTCTTGAGCTTGTTACTTCACTTCCTTGTGTCTCAATTTCCCCAACTATAAATTATAATATCTATCTCCCAGCATTGGTGTGAAGGATTAGAAGGCACATGCATAGAGGATGGGGAGAACTGCCTGACCCAGAACTGGTATGGCAGGAATGACCAATATGGCTGTGCTCCTGTCAGTAGAGTTACATACATCCTGACAGCGTGACTGTAGGATTAGCTCTCTCAAAGAAAGTTAGCCAGAGCCTGACGAAGGGGAGACAAGAGCCAGGCTGCTAGAGGAGGAGACAATCTTAGTTAGTCAGGTTGTCAAGACTTATAGTATTTGAAGCAGTTTCTTCTCTGAAAACAAATGGAGCCCAAACCATGACCCACAAGACCAGCTATATATATCTTGGAGTGTCCTGGAGTGTGGGAAGAAGAATATATCTCTGTGAACACAGATTTGCCTGGGCTCTCACTGCACACATAGCACCCTGTTCTATGTGTGTAGGGCACAGAGGAAATGTAAAAATTGAGGTTCTCATATGATAGAATTAAAACCTGAAATTCAAGTGAAGAGCTGAGCATTCATGAAGTATATTCTATCCTTGGACTTTGAAAATATCCATTCAGAAGGACCTAGAAGTTGAGGCTTGAATGAGGATTTTTTAGACTCCCTAGGATTCCTCACTGGGACAAAGTGGCATATCCACTGGCTTCTGGTCCTCAGCCCACCTCTTTTCACTCCAGTTCTGCATGGCAGAGTAAAGGGCATCATGTGGTCAATCTAAACACCCAGACCATATATCCAAGTGCCAGTCATACCTCCTGCAGTGACCTGTCCTTTGGCCACCACTCTATCCAAACCTAGCAGGGAGTTACATCCTCAGAGGGGTACACCCAAGGAAGAGAACCAGATACCCCAGGCATAGGCTTGAAGGTACTTGGGCTGAAAATCCCAGGGCGTGGTCTGAGACTTAAGCTAGGCATGGAGATATGGCCTTGACCTCACAGACAAGACCAGAGAAGGGCCAAGTGGAGGCTGAAGTGTGGGCTCAAGGCAGGGAACTCTTGCTAGAGTCTCAGATTGGCATTAACCACATATATCAGGATTGGAATAACCCAATTCCTTCTAGACTCTCACACCTGGAGGGGATGGAGTGTGTGAGACACTTCCAGGCTTTCCCAGATCTGGACCAGGAACTCATGAGGCTACAGAACCTACAAGTGAGCATTATCTGAAAAGGCAGGGATAGACATTGAGGATTTTTTTCCACCCAAAGACTTCAGCTCTGGAGATTTACTAATCTAATAGCTACCTTCTCTCATGTTATTCCCCACAGAACACCCATTTCTTTAAGACTCTATTTATTTAACAGAGAGAGATAGCAAGAAAGGGAACACAAGCAAGGAGATAGGAGAAGGAGAAGCAGGCTTCCCACTGGGCAAGGAGCCTGATACAGAGCTTGATCCCCAGACGCTGGGTTCATGACCTGAGCCCAAGGCAGATGCCCAGCAACTGAGCTACCCAGGCGTCCCTACCTGTTTTGAAAACAAGAAATAAAGACCAATGATTATATGCATCTCAATTTGCTTTATCTGAAACCCCCTAAACTTCACAAAAAGAATTTTTTAAATTTTTATATTAACATACATTATTTGCCCCAGGGATACAGGTCTGTGAATCATCAGGTTTATACATTTCACAGCACTCAACATAGCACATACCCTCCCTGATGTCCATAACCAAGCCACCAAAAGAATTTTTAAAAAGACAAACTTTTAAGGACAGGAGGACAAGAAAGCAAAGGTAGCATCCAAGTTTTGGAATTGGAAATCAGGTGTTCCAACAGTCTTTGACTTAGCTGACAGGAACAAGCCAAGTCCTGTACTGGCCTTTCAGAAAGCTGAGAACCAATGCACTTTGCACCACGCTGTCTTCAAAAGGCAAAGAAACTAATAACACAAGGGGTCTCCAAATCCAGAAGTGAACAGAGGAGGAGACTTGGTGGGAACTATGGACAAAGAAGATGCTAACAGAGCCAGGTCTGCAAGAATTTAGCCTTCATGGAAATTCTTTAAAAGGCACCTCCTTCAAGCAGATAAACTGCCTGGGGGGAGAAACAAAAACATAAACAAACAAAAAAAAAAACTCTTCTAGGTAAGCGGAATTAGAAAAGCAAACACTATCCACTAGATGAAGTAATTACAAAGAACCATCCCTTCCAGGGCCTGCTTCTTGGGGAAGAGTGCATGTGCCTAATTCCGACCCCACTTGTCAACCTCCAGCTGGCTGCCTTCCTCCCAGGCAGGTCTGGGCAATGCAAAACTGCAGAGCTTATGCTGGAATTCCCCCACCCTGTCCCCAACCCCAGCCTCTCCCCCCAAACCAGGTGACTGTCCCCTCCATCCTGGCAAAGACACACCCAGTACTGCACTGACGTCCCCAGAATAGGGTCTTGTAAACTCTCAGAGAAGAGATGCCAGTGAATAGCAGTTCCACTTCATGTTATGGAAGCAATTTGCACTGTGCTTTGTCTTAGGTGATTTGGGCTTTGTGCCCCATATATTTAATTTTCTTACCTATAAATACCCGAGTGCGTGTTTCCTAAAATCAAAATCTTTCTATTACCTAATCACAGTGTATTTAATAAAATGAGAAAACTGAGCATCATTGATCTGGTACTAGTATCTAATACCAATTCCAAGTATAAAAGTTCCTTGTCATCACAAAAATACTCTTTAGAAGCTTCTTCTTTTTTTTTTTTTTTTTCCTGGATAAGGATCCAGTCCAGAATTAGGCATTGCATAGAGTTCTCAAAAATAAAGAGTGTCTTGTTGAGGATGTCTCTACTGGTGGTAAAACCATAAAGAAGTTAAAGAGACTGTTCAGCACGGAAGTCTCTATAGTGACTGCTTTTGCGGGGCCCTAGGAGAGTGGGGGAGGGACGGGCATTCAAGAATCTGTTAAGTTACCAAGAAAAATTTACTTCATACTCTGTGTGGTGGTTTCTCAAACGTTTTTTATCTCTCTTCTTTAAAGAGTACATATTCATTTCATATACTTTCCAAATGAACAGTGTATTTCACATTTTGTTTTAAAGTCTGCTTTAGGTAGAGAAAAGCTAAGTCACTTAGTTAAATCAGCTCCTGTTCTCAGCTTGATAGCCTTAGAAAATATTTCTATCTTAAGCATGGTCTTTCTGTGAAACAGCTCAGGGCTAAGGTAATTGGATGCACTATTTACTAATCTGGGACTCTGAGCCTCCTTTCCCTAATCTGAAAAATTAAGATACCTACTTCAGAGCTTTATGACTTAAAAAGGTAAATGTATATAGTGCTAAGATACCTGTTTCATAGGGCATTACCCAAAAAGATACATTGTCCCTTCCCACTACCTATCCTGTCTCAATTCATTGATAAGATAGGGAGGAAGATTTTATTGGACTTTTATTTCCAGTTGTTCATTTCCCAAGTCAAAAACTCACACACACACACACACACACACACACACACACACACACTTTCGGTTGCTTAGGAAATAAGATCTTTTGATACAGAGGTATAAGTCTAATTTATTTTTTGTTTTATTTCATTATTTTTAAAATTATTTAATTATTTTTTATCATGTTATGTTAGTCACCATACAGTGCATCATTAGTTTTTGATGCTGTGTTCCATGATTCATTGTTTGCGTGTAACACTAGTTCTCCATGCAATCTGTGCCCTCCTTAATACCCATCACCAGCCTCACCCATTCCCTCACCTGCCTCCTCTCCAAAAACCTCGGTTTCCCAGGGTCCATAGTCTCCCATGGTTCATGCCCCCTTCTAATTCGTTCCCTTCATTTTTCCCTTCCTTCTCCTAATGCCTTCCTTGTTATTCCTTATGTTCCACAAATAAGTGAAACCATATGATAATTGTTTTTCTCTGTTTGACTTATTTCACTCAGCGTAATCTCCTCCAAATCCATCCATGTTGATGCAAATGTTGGGTGATTATCCTTTCTGATGGCAGAGTAATATTCAATAGTGTATATGGACCACATCTTTATCCATTCATCTGTTGAAGGGCATCTTGGCTCCTTCCACAGTTTGGCTATTGTGGACATTGCCGCTATGAACATTGAGGTGCATGTGGCCCTTCTTTTCACTACATCTGTACCTTTGGGGTAAATACCCAATATGCAATTGCTATGTCATGAGGTAACTCTATTTTTAACTTCCAGAGGAAGCTCCATACTGTTTTCCAAAGTGGCTGTACCAACACACATTCCCACCAACAGTGTAAGAGAGTTCCCCTTTCTTCACAATCTCTCCAACATTTGTAGTTTCTTCTCTTGTCAATTTTTGCCATTGTAACTGGTGTAAGTTGATTATCTCAGTGTGGTTTTGATTTGAATTTCCCTGATGGCTAATGATGTTGAAAATTTTTTCATGTGTCTGTTAACCATTTGTATGTCTTCTTTGGAAAGGTGTCTGTTCATGTCTTCTGTCCATTTTTTGACTTGATTTTTTGGGTGTTGAGTTTGAGAAGTTCTTTATAGATCTTGGATACCAGCATTTTATTTGTAGGGTCATTTGCAAAGAACTTCTCCCATTCCGTGGGTTGTCTCTTTGTTTTTGTTTTTGTTTTTGTTTTTTTTAAGATTTTATTTATTTATTTGACAGAGAGAGATCACAAGTAGGCAGAGAGGCAGGCAGAGAGAGAGGAGGAAGCAGGCTCCCTGCTGAGCAGAAAGCCCGATGTGGGGCTCGATCCCAGAACCCTGGGATCATGACCTGAGCTGAAGGCAGAGGCTTTAACCCACTGAGCCACCCAGGCACCCCTGCCTCTTTGTTTTGCTGACTGTTTCCTTTGCTGTGCAGAAGCTTTTTATCTTGTTGAAGTCCCCAAAGTACATTCTCGCTTTTGTTTCCCTGGCCTTTAGAGATGTGTTTTGAGGAAGTTGCTTGTTTCTTTTTTTGTTATCTTTTCCGGAATTTTTTATTTCATCCACATTCAGAGGATGGAAATTTTTTTTCATCAAACCCTGATCTGTTGAATGAAAGAATCTCCTGGTCTGTATGTAATAGATGTTAAAATTGGTTCCAGAGTCACCTTCAAGATTTTAAAAGTCATACTGGACTTAAATATAAAGTGACTTAAGAAGATTTCCCTGTTTTTCTACTTTTGGAAATATTTGTAGAAGATTGTAATTATCTGTTCCTTGAAAATCCTAGGGACTCACTCTTGAACAATGTGATTTGTGTATACTTGCATATGTGTCAATGTGTATATTTGAGGTTTATAGATTTTTGTTTCGATTATGTTAATGATTACATATGCATTCAGGTGTTTCTTCACTATTCTCTTTTCCATAAGAATTTCCAGTTCATCTAAATTTTCAGAATATTAGCATAAAAATTTTAAATGTATTATTATTTATTTTAAATCCCTGCTCTGTGGTAATTTCCCCTTTTTGTCTTTTCACTCAATCTTGCCCGATTTATTTATAGATGTTTCAAACAGAAGACTCTTTGTTGATTTATTGATTTTAACTATTGCCTCTTTTAAAAATTTCTACATTTAATATTTCATTCATGCTTCTTTGTACAAAAATATTCTGTTACTCTTTAGCCAATTTATTAAGTTGTATTCAGAGATTATTACTTTTTGGCATTTACTTTTTTGTAAGTGGACTGTTTGATTCCTTTATTGTAATGATTTAGGAGTATCAGGATGGATATGCATTTTCTAATTTTCGTTTTCATTTGTTCTTTTCTCCTGCAAATTTTCTTTTTTCTTTTTAAGGTGAGTTTTTTTTTTTTTAAGATTTTATTTATTTATTTGAGAGAGAGACAGTGAGAGAGAGCATGAGCGAGGAGAAGGTCAGAGAGAGAAGCAGACTCCCCGTGGAGGTGGGAGCCTAATGCGGGACTCGATTCCAGGACTCCAGGATCATGCCCTGAGCCTAAGGCAGTCACCCAACCAACTGAGCCACCCAGGCATCCCTTAAGGTGACCTTTTAAATTTCTAAATATATAGGGCTTTTTGAGTAGTCTTCTTGCTATTGATTTTTAACTTAATATTGTCAGAAAATACAACCTATATAACAGTTTCCTGAAACTTGTTGAGACTTGCTTTATGGCACAATGCATGATCAATTTTCATAAATACTCCCTATGTGAGTGAGAAAAATGTTTATTACTCAATTGTTACATGTTTATTAAATCAAACTTAATTATATTTTTTCATATGTTCTACATTTTTGCCAAGTTTTTCTCTGTTTTACCTACCAGTTGTTAAGATACATGTCACAAATTCTTTCAATATGATTGTGAAATTATATTGTGTAATTCTCCAATTTGTTTTATATATTTTGAGGATACCTCATTCATGCAGTTTTTATGGTACATAAAAACTGTCTCATCACGTTGGCTATGATTAGGACATATGGATTTAATTTTCCCATCTTATTTTGTAGTTTCTACTCAACCTGTTTGTATACACTTTTTTCTCATCTTGAGCTTCATTTTTAATTGATTGACATTTTTATTACATATTTCCCTCCAGTACTTTATAAGTATTATCAAGTATTTCTATTATTTTAGGGTTTGCCTTAAATAACACCATACAAAAATAATCAATATGTCTTCCTCTTCTTAATCAAAAGAACTCAGAACACTTTCACTCAGATGTCTCCCTTTTATCATACATTTTAATCCAGATTTTTAGTTCTAACTTTATAACCATCACATTTAATACTGACGTTTGGTCATTAGCATGACCAGTATGAGAGCAGTTGTGTTTTTGTTTTGTTTTGTTTTGTTTTTTCCCCACTCAGTGTTTGATTATATTTACTCATATGATTTACCAATTTATTTGTTCCTTATTCCATTTTTCATCTCTGTCCTTCCTTATAGACTCAGTTTTCTTCCCCATGTAGTTTGCTCTGTAAACAAATTTTCCCTGGTGAATGTCTCTTGTTAACAAACATTCATTTGTTTCTTGTCCCAAAATGTCTTTATTGCAACTTGTTTGTAAGTGATAGTTAAGGTTGAACTAAATTTTATTTGACAGATCTTTGAAAAGGTACTGTTTTCTAGCTTCTGTTTTTGTTACTCAAAAGTCCATTATTTCTTCTCATGTGATTTGTTCTTTTTCTCTAAATTATTTCAAGTATTTCTTTGCATCTGGTGTGGAGCACTGCTTAGAATTCATTCACCTTCTTGAATTGCAGTAGTTGTGTCTTTCATTGATTATAAAATGCTTCAACCATTATTTCTTGAGTATTATTCTCCTCCATTCTCTCTTTCATTCTAAATTTTGAGTAAGTATATCTTAGATCTCATTCTTTTCTCCAGTTCTGTCATTTTTCTATGCCTTTGTTTCTCTGTCTACATCTTTTGGACCATTAATTCAGAACCAATCTCAACTTCACTCATTCTCTCCTTAACTTTAACCAATTCACTGTTTAAATTTCCCATTGAATTTTTTATTTTGATTATATTTTATCTTACTTTTGTATGTGTTTTCCTCCAAATATGCCTATTATTATCTGATAAGATTTGTTTATCATTTTTATAATACTTTGTTTCTTTTCCATGTTATTAATTCTAGTTCCTATTTCTGTTAACATTTTATGTATACATATGCATATATAACATTCCTTAATAATTCTAGTATCTGAAATCTTAAGTGCATATTACTGATATTTATCAATGTTGATGACTCTTATTCATGATGGCTTGCTTCCATTTGTGTTTTTTAGTTTCTGTTTGTCAATTTTGTTGAAAGGGCTTTATCTGGGGTAGTCTTTGACATCCTGGGTTAAGGGTTCGTCTCTCCAGAAAGGATTTCTGTTGACATTCTCCAGGTGCCTAAGGGCTACCAAACCTGAGGACCTCTTTATATCCTGGCTTGACTCTACCCAGATGATACAGGTGAATAAGAAACTTTTCTGCTATTCAAATCCATGACCAAAACAAACTGAATTCTTTGTTACCTGTCTTTGCCAACAGAGATTTTTAAGCCTACCTATCCACTGAGTGAGAATGAGCTCTTCAGGGATCTCTATGCTACACCAGAGGGTCTTGATTCCAACTGTTCATTGCTCAGCCTAAATCCTACTCTATGCCTGAAAGGTTCTTAAAAGATAAGACCCTTCATTCCCAAGATGTGCTAATGCTCTCGAAACAGCCATAGATTTAGTGACTATATACTAGTCTAGTTTCATATTCTTTGTGTGTGATTTTTGGTCCTCATGAATTTTTATTATTTTAATTTAATTTAATTTAATTTAATTATTTTACTCTGTGAGCTGAGCTATGCATTTGAGAAAATGTTTCTCTTATTTTCTCATTTATTTCCAGATACTTTCAGATGACCTTATTTGCCACACTGCAAAAAATAGAAACTTGTACTGATTTTCTTACTTTTCCATTCTAGACCCATTCTCTGGTTGTCTTTTTTGTTTTCTTGCCTTACCAACCATCCCAGCTACAGTAGGAGCCACCACAGCAGTAACCTCTCTCATCCTCTCAAGATCAAGCTCCTTTTAGGGTCAAATTATCTAGACCCCTGTCTGAAAGGTTTCCTTCATTCAGACAACAAAATTCTTGACAACAGCACAGCTAAAACTCATCTGCATTTCATTTATTGCCCATGATTCTTGTCAGCCTAATGTTGTTCTCAAATTCACAGATGGATATGGGAGAGGAAGGGGGAGGCAGTGGTGTCAACAAGTTTTAGGACAGAATTTAATAACAAGTTTGACTTTTTAACTCAGCTAAGTTACATAGGGTTGAAGAAATGTAATAAATGCCACAAATTTGGCTGAAATTGATGCAATAAGTAACCAAACATGCAGTTCAAAAAAGAAGTGTTTGAGTTACAATATGACCAGATAGCACATAAAGTGGGATTTTTAAATAAAGAGATATATATTCTGAGATCTTATCTGAGACTCCTAAGAGCTCTTGAAGGGGAAAAATAATTCTAACTGCGGTGGGGGGTGGAGGATTAACATTAACATATGGTTTTCCTGACAGCTTGTCTCAAAATTCACATTTAATAGTCAATCAATATCCTTTCAAAATCTTTATTTTGAAAAGTTGGGAAAGATCTAATGAATTTCCAGTACATCATTAGTTTAAAAATTTACACAACCATACATGAAAGTATCCCTCTTGATGCACACAAACATATATGAATGTCACCAACGTACAATAGATGTTCACAGAGGTACTTAGTTACTCAATGAATAAAGTTAATATGCATTCTTTCAGACACACTGTAGTCACATCTGGACTCTTTCATACAAATTTACTCCAAATTATCAAATCTATGCCATAAATTTGCAGTGAATGACTAGCTAATGAATTTTCAACAAAAGGACTAAAAAGTATTCATATCTGTTATTTCAAACATGTGAAAAGTCACTCTCACACCTGTCAAGAAGCACAGGTCTTGACAGAAGTAACAAGATACTCATTTCTGTACCTACCCCAACCAAACTGCCTTGTTTCCTACTCATAAGAGTAAAGGAGTATTTTACCTCAAAGCTTCTAGAAAGTTAACCCATGTTTGTTCTGTTTCCTTAATTCTCACTCAGTCATCAACCCACATTCTGCGGTCTCTATTGTCAATATCCCACATACTCTGCCCTGGATAAGGCCAATAACCTAAGTTTTGCTGAATCTAGTGATCGCCATCCCCATTTGTGACTCTTTGCCCATCTTCTTCTTTTTATTTTTTTTTTAAAGATTTTATTTATTCATTTGACACAGAGAGATCACAAGTAGGCAGAGAGGCAGGCAGAGAGAGAGAGAGAGGAGGAAGCAGGCTCCCCGCGGAGCAGAGAACCCGATGCGGGACTCGATCCCAGGACCCTGAGATCATGACCTGAGCCTAAGGCAGAGGCTTAACCCACTGAGCCACCCAGGCGCCCCCATCTTCTTCTATCTGATTTTCATTATAGTCCCTTCTCCTCCTTCCATCCAGGTCCCCTTTCTGTCTCTCCCTTAAATGTTGCTGCATTCCTGGGCTCTGACTTATTTTACTCTCAAACTACATGATCTAACTAATACCTAGAGTTTTAACTAAACCTTGCATATCAACACTGTCTAAATCTCTACCACCAGCTAAGATTTTTTCTCTTGCGCTCAAGACTTGGATAATTCTGGATAATTTTCGATATATGTCCTGTATCTCGGGCTATGCAAGACCCAAAGTGAGATTATTTTTCCTGAACTCCATGCCTACAAGTAAACAGTAACATTATCCTTGACCCATCAAGCCAGATATTTAATGAAGAATCATCCACTCTTACTCTCTAGAGGCAATTGTTCATTGAAGACTATCCACCGCAGCTCCTTAACATCCTTTCTGCTCAACCACCATTGCTGCTGCTCTGGCATAGGGACTGGTTGTAGCTCTCATGGACTCTTGCCGCACCCATCTGCTTCATCTTTCTGACTCTCATTTCGTGCATCTACATTTCACCCGTCTTACCTCCACCCAGCTGCTAGTGTGGTCTTTCTAACATGCAAATCTGATCACGTCACTCCTTTGCTTAAAATTCTTCAGTAGTTCCATAATCATGTTTCCCAAACTCACCTTTCCCCTAGAGATTCTGAGTCATTAGATCAGAGCTAGGACTTAAGGTTCTGTATTTTAATGAGAGACCTAGGTGATTCTTAATGATTATGCAAGGTAACAATGATCCACAAAATTAAATCTCAACTTTTTGCATAGCATGTAAGTACAACTTCATCTCTCTTGCATTCTCTCTTCAGAATCCTTCAATGCATGCGTGCACGCACACATACACACACACACACACACACACACACACACACACACACAGTATAGTTACCCTTTAACTAAACCAACATATAATTCTTCCAAAGTGCTATAAGGCCCTGACCCTAACACCTCAACACTTTTGCACATGCTGCACCTGTTGCCTACCAGGCAGTCTCTGGCTTATCCCCCTATTCCTACAAATCTCAGTTCAAACCTCATTTCATCGATGACGACGTCTCTGATTTCCTCGGGCAGGAAAGATTTAGGTTCACCTTCTCCTATATCCCCATGAGCTTTGTCTGTGCCCCCATTATAGCATCTTAGAATCATTATGATTGCATTCTGTTTAATGTACATTGACCCACTAGATGGGAGTGGGATTAGGAGAAAGCTTCATCTTTTTAATCCATCACACCTTACACAGAGCCTACTATCATAATCATAGTTAGGAAATTATCAAGTAAATGACTGAAAGTCCCAATGAGTAGAGAGGATTGTGCTAGCCCCATTCTGCCTACCACTACTTGTCTCATTATGGAATAAATAACATACTCTCTCAGAACATTAGTATCCTAATGTTCTTAAACAAGTGTAAGAAAAAATTAAACATACACAAAAGTAGAAAAAATAAAAAATTAAAAATTTTTTACACAAAAGTAGAAAAAATAGTATAATGAACCTCCTAGTACCTATACCTAGCTTCAATCATTATTGACTCATAGCCAGTATTTTCCTCTATACCCTCAAACCACTCTCCCTCTTAAGATTATAAGCAAATTCAAGATACCATAAAATCTAATTCATAAATATTTCAGTATATATCTCCAAAGTAAAGCATTTTGAAAATCCTTAACACCATACTATAAGTGTATGATTCACCTTGGTAGATTGAACTTAGGGTCATAATTCCTCAGATACATCTCTTTATAAGAATTATTCATTCATACCCTTTCCTTGACCTCCTGTAATTCCCCCCTCCTTGGATTTGGATTTGGCTATGTGATTTGCTTTTATCAAAGAGATGTTAGTGGGCATGACCCATGAAAATCTCGAAATGTACTTCCATACGTGGACTTCCCCTCATGTGTTCTTACTTTTCGGAAAAGAAGAACATGCCTCCAATAACCACTCGGATAACCACTCTTATCCAAGGAGGATAAGAAAACTATGGAGAAATCCTGGACCTAATCTGAAACTTGAAGCCCTAACAAATTTATAAATCTACAGCCTGAAGCAGATCTTCCCGGATAACTCACAGATAAACGAGCAATAAATAAATGCCTACTGCTGGGTGCCACTGACATTTTGTGGTTACTTATTATTCAGCAAAAGCAGAGACACCAGAAAGATTAATGGTAATTCCTTAATATCATCAAATACACAGTACGTTAACTAAATAATATTTTTGTTTACAGTTCTTTGTATCTTTAGAGGTAACATTTACATACAACTAAAAGCATAAACCTTAAGTATATTATCTGATGAGCTTTGACAAACAATATACAACTGTGCAATCCCAAACCCTGTCAAAATAGAGAACATCCCATCTCTGCAGCAAGTTCTCATATGTCCCTCCCAACCTATTTCCACCCACCCCTTCAGGCAACTACTCTTCTGGTTTCCTTTCCCCCCACCAGTTAGTTTGGGCTGTTCTAGAGCTGCTTATAAGTACAACCTTACAATATGTACTATTTTGTATAATGGACCAAACATCCCAATTGTTCTAGCAAGTGTCTTAAAAGAAACGCAGAAGCTGATTTGAAACTATGTATGGAAGGACAAAAAACTTAGAGTGGGCAAACTAATTTTTAAACGAACAAAGTTGTTAGTGTACACTATCTGATCTAGGGCTTACTATAAAGCTACACTAGTGAAGGCAGTATAAATCCTGCCTACAAATAAATCTATAGGTCAATAGAATTCAAAAGTAAACTTAGACTTATATCATCAACTGATTTTTAATAAAGGTACCAAGGCATTTCAGTGGGGAAGGGATGTTTTTTTAAAAAATGTTTTCCCCCTGAAAAAATAAAATGAAACCAAATACCCCCTGCCTTCTTTATGCAACATGTACGAAAAACAACTTAAAATGAATCTCTTAAACATAAGAGGTAAAACCATAGTTTCTGAAAGGGAAAAAAAAAAAGAAAATCTCTAGATGATGTTGACTGAGACAAATATTTCTTAAACAGATCACAAAGAGCACAATTACTTAAAAATTGATTAAATGAACTGAATCCAAATTAAAAACATGTGCTTTTTGAAAAACAAGATTAAGAAGGCAAAAGATAAGACAGACACTGGTAGAAAATATTTGCAAAATATATAATATGACCAAAAGTTTATATCTAGAATATACAGACCATGCTTATAACTCAGTAACAAGACGATCCTAAGAATTTTGAAAGATTTGAACAGACATTTCAGAAAAGAAGATAAAACAAATAGCCATTAAACACAAATCAAGATACTTAATATCACTAGAAATCAGAGAACTATAAATTCAAACCACAATGCAATACCACTACTACTCAGTAGAAAAATAGACAGTTCCAAGTGTCGTCTGAGGATACAGAACAACTAGTATTCTCATACCTTGCTGGTTCCATATGCACCGTGATACAGTCACTCTGGAAAACAATTCAACAGCATCTTATAACGTTACCTCTTTACTTACCTTATGACCCAGCATCCCCCATCACAGACATTTATTCAAGACATATATACATACGTCAAAACCAGTCATGTGCATGAATGTTTTATAGCAGCATTACTGATAACCCAAAACTAGAGACAACACAAATGTCATTCAACTGGTGCGCAGATAAAGAAATTGGGGCATATCCATACTATAGAATATATTCAGCTATAATGGAACAAACTACTAATTCATGCACCAACAGGGATGAATCACAAAAGCATTATGCTAAGTGAAAGAAGCCAGGCATGAATGTGATAAGAGTGCAGATCAGTGGCTGCCCTCAGCCAGGGATTGAGGGGCATAAATGACTGCAAAGGTGGCAAAAGAGAACATTTTGAAGTAATGAGAGATACTTCACTATGACCTTGGTGCATGACTGTATGCAATTGCCAGTGTCATCAAACTGTACATTCAAAGAAGGGCAATTTACTATACATAAATTAAACCTCAAAAAAAAAAACCCCAAGAAAATACATATGGGGCAAATGTGTTAAATCAGACAATATCAGCACTAAAATCTTTTAATTCAGAAACTATTTTGTTTTTGTGTTGTAAGAGGAAGAAAATAATGAACCCATGAATGAACATGAGCCCCACCCATTCCTCTTTTACTAGAAATGAATGAATCAGTCTGGATGAGGTTATTCATCTCAAATGATTCCATGCTAAGATGGGGTATAAATGGGGAACAAATTAAAATTATTTATATCTAAAAGTCCCTTGCAAATTTCAAATGATTCAGAGAGAAAGAGAAAGTTGACATACTCATGGGAAGTTCAATATATTTTTAGTCCTGATTTCTCCACTTTGATTCTCTTTATTTTGGAACTCTGTGTTTAAACACAACACAGATTCCTTTCCGCAAGGACCATCTTGACCTGTTTTAAAAAGGAAAGTCATCAATGACAAATGTCAATGTAACATTTTCTTTTTCTTTTTTTTTTTTCTTTAAGATTTTATTTATTTGAGAGAGACAGAGAGGACACAAGTGAGGGGAAGGGACAGAGGGAGAAGCAGGCTCCCCACTGTGCAGGGAGCCCAATGCAGGGTTTGATCTCAGAACCCTGGGATCATGACCTGAAACAAAGGCAGACGCTTAACCAACTGAGCCACCCAGGTGTTCCAGCTCTTTCATCATTATTATGTCTTTGCTTCATTCTTCTGGAAAAAAAAAAAAAAAAAAACATAGAGTGTTTCAGTGTCAGGGGAATGAGGAGGCTGTTGGGGAACTACCCTTGTGAGCACGCGAATGTGAATTTATGTTGGGAGGCAGTATATGTACACTTATTATATAAAATATTAACCATATCTGTATCATCGTTAGACATTATCTGTGGGACACCATTACATCTGCTTCATAGAAATCTCATTTAATGCTCTAAAGAACCCTAATAGATAACTTATATCATTATCCCCTTTTTATAGATGAGCAAATGAAGGCTCGAAGAAAGCAAGAAACTTATCTAAGGCATGTATAATTTCCAAAGCCTTCTGTTCTGCCGTGCGTTGGCTATTCTGCATATTATGGAAAGACCAAAAATAAGTAAATGAGTAAATAATTAAAATAAGAGGTACAGTCCTGCCTTTAAACAGCTCACAGTCTTACAGTCAAAGAACACAAACCAGGCATTAGGACAGCTTTAGAGAATAAATACCATGCTGGGTATATGTATATGAGCGTACACGTGTAGATACACTGACAGACTTGTCTAGAGAGACAGGAATGGCACCACTTAAAATATAGTGATCACAACTCAAACCCCATGGGTTCAAATGAAAGCTGTTTTTCTTTCTCTAGGAATCTTTCTGAGTTGCCAGATAGATAGCCAAATTCTGATTGGAAGGAGCTTTGCTTTAGTCACAAATTTTTCATATTCTATCTTCTATTAGCAACTCCTTGAGGATAAGTGCGGGGTCATCTAAGGACTCTGAATCCCCTTCAACGTCTCATTAAAGTGCATGTGGAAATATTGTTTAAATGCTAATTGAGTACATAGACACATTTCTAAGAAACAAAAATACCTGAGCATTTGGGCTCTGATTCATAGTAACCCCTGTTTATTTTACTCTAATTCTGCTGTCCCCTGTTCCCTAACACCTATATTCTAATTACATTCTTGCTAAAGTTTCAAATTCATAAGATGGAGTCTAGGAAACATATGGTGTGCTTGTTACACAAGTGGCTTCAGGGAGAATCACTGCCACCTGAACACCAAGAGATTGGTCTGGGGCCCAGAAGGGAGAAAAAAAAAAAAGTGTATTCCATTTTTCCAGACTCTGCTGTTTTTAAGGTGGTACCTCCAGCCAAAGGTTTGTTCCTCATGCATCCAACACTTCTGACTGTGAGCTCTCAAGTCAAGTCATTAACCTGTCCCAGTCAAGTCGGTAAGCCCCTAACTGCAAATTGTAGATAATTGCAATAATCCTAATTTTTCGGGGCTGTTACAAGGCTTATCCATGACAAATGTGTGAAAGCAACTGGAAACCTCTGAAACTTCTCACAGACACTCACCTAGTAGGAGAACATGTTTTTCAACAGCATTGCTATCCTTGAGCTCCTGGGGAATAAGGATAGAATTTTATCTTACATGAAACTTCCCTTTCCCTAATCTCCCTCCTAAGAAGCCTGAAAGTGGGGGGGATCGAGCAGGAAAGGGAAGTGGCCCTCGGACTGAGGACAAAATGAGACGGCAGCAGTGGGAGGAGAGTGGAAACAGAGAGAGCCAGGGAGAGAGACTGTTTAATGTTTGAAACCAGTGCCAAGCTAAATGAGAAACACGAGTCTGCGTACCTGTACCTTACCTCACCGGCATATAATCTGTAACCTGAGATCCCCTCGCAGAGAAGTAAAAATAGCAGGGCGCTTCAGCAGCCTGGGGTTCCGCTGAGTGGGGGCCAGCCAACCTGGGGAAGGAGAAAGGGACCAGGTTAGAATGCCAGTCACATGGTCTGGGTGACACCTCCTCTTCCCTCATCCCCAGGGTGACGGGGGTGGGGGAGGGTAGTTACCCAAGAGGTTGGTATTAAGGGCATAACAGGAAAACCTTTGAGGGGAGGGTGTGGAGGAGGAGGATGGGCTGCCCTAGAGTCACCAGATTTTGTCACAGACGCTATGACCTTTCCTCACAGGGACACGTCATTGGAGTTCTGAGCCTGCGTACTCCCACCGAGATCAAGGCATGTGAACTAGTCAGGAGCCACAAGGGCTCACGCAGGTGCACAGCACAGGAAACTGCTCTTCCAGGCAGGGAGCTGGCTCCTCACAGAATGGAAGCAGTGATTTGCTAACTGGTTGCCCCACTCTTGGGGAACACATGTTCTCTGAGTGAGTTGGTGAACCCCTAAAATGGCGTGCTCCCTTCGTTCAGCTTAGAAACTAGTCCCTCTCACGTAACTATGCTTGTCATAGGCTTGTCATCAGGTATGCCATTGGTGGATAGGCTTGTCCCTGGTGAGCTCCTTCCTAGTAGAAGGAGACAGTGATCAAACAGAAAGGGGAAGAAGTGGATCTTTAATTAATCACATCAAAAATCAGGACCTGGGAATGTCTTTTCACATTTTGGGGGGTGATCATAGATGGGATGCTATTAATAAAAGGAACCTAATTATGAGAATTTCTAATGTTGAGCCAACCCTGTTTGTTAAATAAATCTTAATTGCATTAAAAAATAATAAAAAAAAATTTGTGTCAAAGAAGATGTTAGATTTCAGAATGGATCCCAAATTTCAAATCCTCTTAAAGAATAAAGTTAAACAAATAACCCAGGCCCTTTGGCTAAGGAAATTCCACTCTGATATTTCAAGTAGGTTTTATACTACCTTTGCAAGACTCCATTTGTTCATGCAAATGGGCTTTGTTGATTCACTTCGCAAGAACTAAAACATTTTTCCCATTGCCATGTGAAAAGAAGGCAGACTTTCTGTTTCCATTTACCTCCTGTCCACAAACAGGGTTTTCAATGTCTTATTTACTATGAATAACCAAGAGAGAAAGACTGTGAGCTCTCCCGGGCTTCCCTGGATGACATCACAGAAACCGTTCAACAGAGTGGAAACAGGAAAATATGGAGCTATACAGACCTGGACTAGAATCTTGGCTGTCCCCATGAACTCAGTAACTCCTGGGAGATTTAAATCACATCTCAGCTGCATTCAACTGCCTTTCCTGTAAAAATAGAAAGAGCAGGACCTACCTCATCGGGCGAATTTAATGTCCTAGTAAAATGGCGTATGAAGAAGCCCCTAGAGTCAGACTATCTAACGGAAATATAATCACGAGATAGCAATGTGATTTTAATTTTCTGGTAGCCTCATTAACAAAAAAGAAACTGTTTATTACAACCACATATTTCATTTAATCCAATACGCTAAAAATATTATTCAAGACCTAATCAGTAGAAAAACTTATGCCAAGATATTTTACTTTCTATTTTCTTCTAGTAAGTCTTCAAAAGCCAATTCGTACTTTACACTTCTGACACATCTCAATTCAGACATTAAATTCTCATAGAAAATGCCTGATCTATATTTAGATTTCTTAAAATTTACATTTGAAGAATAGATTCACACACCCAAGTTGTTCCAAAAGTACCTAAAAGTTTTCCAAAAACTGAATCAAGTATCAGTATTTCAAATTTGAAATGAATGCAATTACAAAGCCAGCTCCTCAGTTATATTAGCTCCCCTTTCCCGTGCTCAACAGTCACATGTAATTAGTAGCTACCACGTTGGACCATGCAGTCTTAGAGCAATGCTAGGCAGATAGTAGGTACTCAATAAATGAAATATTTTCTGCTGTCACTAGTATCTTACCTGAATCTCAAGGTTCTTTTGAGCGTTGAGGTTCCAACTTTGAAAACAGTGAAACATCTACAATGTGTTTACCTTAGATTGAGAAGCAAGAACTAAGGTGGTATATTTTCTTCAAAAAAAAAAAAAAAAGACTTAGGGGTGAGAGGGTGTGGGCAGAGGGAGAGAGAAAGAGAATCTTCAAGCAGACCCCCCTCTGAGCTTGGAGCCTGACGTGAGTGGGGCTCAATCCCAGGACCCTGAGATCATGACCTGAGCTGAAAACAAGTGTGGGAAGCTCAATGGACCAAGCCACCCAGGCGTCCCATGGCAGTATGATTTCTATTTGCCTTTCCGCATATTACTTAAAATTGTCTTCTGGAAGAGCAGCCAGCAAGCTGCCCTAATTTTGGAATGCATCTCAGTTAGCCTTACTGCTCAAACGACAGCTTCCCGGCTTCCCCCGTCTCACGTGGTAAATAGTAACACCAAAGTCTCCCTTGCATGAACAATATAAACTTTAAAGGGAGAGAATCAGCTTCACTAATCAAACACCACTGCTTCGGAAATTCATAAACTCTATGATATATACAAATTTCCATGTGCTTCTGAAATCCATAACTTATCTTTTATTTACTTTTTTTTTAAAGATTTTATTTATTTACTTGAAAGAGAGACAGTGAGAGAGAGCATGAACGAGGAGAAGGTCAGAGAGAGAAGCAGACTCCCCATGGAGCTGGGAGCCCGATGCGGGACTCGATCCCGGGACTCCAGGATCATGACCTGAGCCGAAGGCAGTCGTCCAACCAACTGAGCCACCCAGGCGTCCCCATAACTTATCTTTTAAAACCCATCTCACAATAGTACTTTACAAAGAATTTTCGAATGCCACAGCTGCTAGTCTGAATCTATGATGAATCTATCATGAATATATGACCTGCTTTTAAGAACGCAGAGTGCTAACAGGACTTAAGTCCATCTGTTTTTGTTGTTGTTGTTGTTGTTGTTGTTTTTACTTCCTCAAAGATGTAGAAATCTGAGAAACAGAAGATTCAACAATTTGGCCAGATCACTACCTCATTCTGTAATCAGTGTCTGTGGTCCTTGCAAGGGTTTGGCCTCTCAAATCTTGAGGACCATGGCATTTTTTCCTAGAGCTCAAGAAAAGACACAGAGCTATCAGATGTTCCCAAATGCACGGTACCATGGTTAAAATGTTCTTAGAATATCTATCGATGTATGCCCCGCATCCCTTCCTCACACCTCCAGGAACATCTTCCTGACAGCCCTTTGGAAGAAAGAACTTTCCCATGGGAGGTAGCCTTGTAGCCTTGTGGGACTCTCAGTTAAATTATTCTGTCCTCTCTGCCAACAAATACAGCTTTGACCCAAAGTAAACTGATCCGGTTCTTTCTCCATGAAATTTGAATCTTGAGCAAAGTGTCACAAGGATTCAAAATGACAGTAGTTCTCTCATTCTGACAACTTGATATTTTGACTTTGAAGAGACTGTCTAGAAGTTCTGCCATCAGACCTTAAGCGCTTCCTTGCTTCTTCTCTTTTCCAAGGACTGGTCCTAGTGTGGGGATTTTTTCTTTAATCTCATAGTTCCAAAGCCCTCAATAGATTTCTTTCCTTTCCCCCTTTTCTTTCTTTTCTTTTCTTTCTTTTTTTTTTCCCCTCTGAAATAACCCAGAGTCTATCTGTTGCTTGAACCCAATCATTCCTGACTGCAATAATAGGTAATGTTCTGTTATCAAACAGCAAGTCTCTCAGGCCCAGGCCTGTTTGGCCAAAATGAACTTGCTGCTCTTTCTCCCATCATGCAGACAAAGATGTCCATTAATGAGCTCATGAAGTTGAGTAACAGTCTCAGACAATTGCTTTTCAGTCTCCCAAGGGCCCTAATTAGAATCCTTTATTTGTCTCCAACTCAGGCAACCTTAGCTGTGGAGGTGAGGATCCTTGAAGGACATAGAGAGTGTCTTCATGTTATTTTGGTCTGAGAAAAACCCTTCAGAGTGATTCTACTTGACAACATTGTCAAACATAGCCATCCAGCAAAATCAAGTAAAATTGAGCTGGACCCTGAGCAAATATATTTTCATTTTCAGGGAAGACTGTCCATACATGGGACCCCTCACTCATGTTTCACTTTTTTGCTAATTTTCATTTTTTTTCCATTGTCAAGTTGTATGGCCTTTTGTATTTCTAACTGAATAGTTGCTTGGGCAAGATGGAGAAGGGTTAAGCTGTCTCTAGTATCTGAAACAAGCAGAAATATACAATGAAATAGAAATGTTATCGACAGGCAAAATATTGACAAGGACTGGTTTCTACACCTGGAATACAGTGTAACTTAAGGATGAGAAGCTACTTGTGTACTCAGAGAAATACAGGCTTAATTGTTTGGCACAGCATAACGGAAAATTACTACCTGAGGTTACACACAGTGCAGGGTACAAGCTCATTTTCTGGCAGTCTACATTACCAAAGATCATTTTTAAAACTAAGTCTCATAATTCTATAGCTATCTCCTGCCCCCGTTCCCATTTCTTCAGGAATGTTTTCTTTTCCTCTGCAGCATTATACCAGCTCCCATATTTCAAGCACCTATGTTGATCTTGAGATCAAGCCACAGATCCTCCTCTTTCCTCATTAGCAAAAAGGTCACTTGGGAGAAACTATGTGGTATAACATTCTCCCAGTATGTTATCTGTGCCTTGATAGTGAGAAACACACATTTGAAAGTTCCATAAATTCTTTCAGGTCATTCAGGTCTCATTTGAAATCCTAATGCAAGAATTTGCAGAACTAAAGCCTAGCAGCCTGCAAAAGTGAGTGCAGATTTCAAGGATCTCCCCTGGGGAAGAGCAGCTACACAGAGCTGACTTAGGCAAGGGGAACAGTCTTGGCCAGTAGGTCTCCCATTACCTTCACGCATCTCAAGCCTTCATCCTATTTATGGGGACTAACATGGAATGACATTTTTATATTAGGGGAAAAAAAACACTATGGAATACTCTATCTAAAACACTTTGTATAAGGGCTAAAGGACTTAGATGTCCATCAAAAGATGAACAGATAAAGAAGATGTGGTGTTTGTATATATATGTATATATACATATATATATATATACACACACACACACATACATATATAATGGAATATTATGCAGCCATCAACAAATGAAATCTTGTTATTTGCAACAACACAGATGGAACTAGAGGGTGTTATGCTAAGCAAAATAAATCAACCAGAGAAAGACAACTATCATATGATCTCACTGATATGAGGAATTTGAGAAACAAGACAGAGGATCATGGGGAAGGGAGGGGAAAATGAAACAAGATGAAACCAGAGAGGAAGATAAACCATCAGAGATTCTTAATCTCAGGAAGCAAACTGAGGGTTGCTGGAGTGGAGGGGGTGGGGGATGGAGTGGCTGCGTGATGGACATTGTGGAGAGTATGTGCTACGGTGAGTGCTATGAATTGTGTAAGACTGATGAATCACTGACCTGTACCCCTGAAGCAAATAATACATTAGATGTTAATAAAAAAATAAATTAAGAAAATTATTTTTAAAAAATAAAGGTTCAGGGCGCATGGGTGACACAGGTCATGATCCCAGGATCCTAGGATCAAGTCCCGAATCCAGCTCCCTGCTTAGCGGGGAGCCTGCTTCTCCCTCTCACACTCCCCCTGCTTGTGTTCCCTGTCTCAGTGTGTCTCTCTGTCACATAAATAAAATCTTAAAAATAAATAAATAAATAAATAAATAAACAAATAAATAAAGCCAAAGGACTTAAGTGCTCACCTTGAGAAAGAAAAAGTTGCTTCAAAAACTGAAGGGTCTGAGATTTTACTCTACTTGCAGACTAACAGATCAGCCTGCCACAGTTTCATGGATGCTTGCGGAAGACACAAGGCTCCTGAGTCAGAGGCAAAGGGTTTTTATCACTAGTAGCAGACATCAAGCAGCAAGAACAATATATTTGCTACAGTTCTCCTGGCCTGCAGTTATCACAGAAGTGACACAGGTGGGCTCAGCAGGCCATCGTGATAACGGAAGGCCCCTAAGCTTAGGGAAGCCACACCTTGTACTACAGGCACTAGGCATGCCTTTACTCCAGGCACACTCTGGAGGGAACGCCATCTCTATTACACTGAACTGTAAGGAAACACACCCTTCACTCAAAAGAGAGAGACTTTATCTTCCAAGTTTGTTCATTCCATGAACGTCTTTGAAAAGAGAGTTCAGAAGAAAAGCAATCAGTGCTTCCTCGTGCAAGACATGCAGAAACACAAAGTTACACAGAAGAGAATTGTTTCCTAACATTACTGACCGAGGCCCAATTTTGTATAAAATTTTAGAGATTGTTTTTAGGTAAAATGTGACTAAAAGTAGGCAATAGCTACTTAAGCTTAGTTCTTAAAGAGAGACCTCTTACTTCATCTTCCCATTCTGGGCATCGTGGTCTGAGCTGTAATCGTCAGTAGGATCAACCTAGTCCAGGAATCTCTCCTTCAGGATAAAGGCACAGATTTTACTTTGTAAAAATCATCTGTAAAAAAATGTTGTTGTTTTATTTTGTTTTTTGAGAGAGAGAGTGTGCATGCTCACACACAGGAGTTGCGGGGAGGGATAATAGGAGGGGAGAGAGAAAAATCTCACTCAGACTCCACACCCAGCAGAGCCCAGTGCGGGGCTGGACCTCACAGCCCTGAGATCATGACCAGAGCCAAAACCAAGACTTGGTAGCTTAACCAATTGAGCCTCCCAGGTGCCCCTACTTTTTTTTTTTTTTTAATTCAAAACATTAAATGAATTCTTGTGAATGACTGAATCTACCATACTGAATGAACTATATAGATGATTTACTAAAAATGTAGGTGTACTTGTCATTTATTGTAGGTTTAGCATGGCCTTTATTGTGATAAGTACTTAATATACCTTATTTTATTAAATATTTATGAAAACCTCTCAGTGTTATTATTGCTGATACATAAAAAAGTCTCAATGAATAAATTATCCAACATAACTAGTAAAAAGCAAGATTGGGATTTGAACAGAGATCTAGCCAACCCCCAAATGAAGTGCTTTCCTGCTATGCTACACTGCCTCTCCAAATAGCTACGTTGTGCTTAAATGTATGCATGTATATAATGTATGTATATAAAAGTAAAAAATCATAAAGGCATCAATATAGTGATGGTGCACTATTAACTATCAATCCCGTCTTTCTAAGGTGAAGCCCTTAATTGGAAAAGTCGGTGTCCTATCTTAGTTCTGCAACTCAGGACTAAGCTTTAATTACAGATCTTCACCTTAAGCCCATTCTTATACCTTTAGGGCTACAATGAGATAAAGATTTGCCCCGTCAAAAGTGCTATCCTATATTTTGTACTGACTTGAAGTAAGAATAATGTTCCCATCGATCACTGGCCAAAATCAAGTTAATGATTGTTCTTAGGTAGTACAGATATATTAGTTCAATCATAGAAGTAGGTCATGTGGGTTCTATGTCATATGTCAATCACATTTGACCTGCAAATCTACATTCCTTTCTGATCTACACTGGCCCCTAAGAATTAACCAACTTTCTGTCTAAGAGATTCTATATCCACTGCAGAAGTTAATGTTGTATTAGAAATTGAGGGTGGGAGGGATCAGATATCCCAGGACAATTTTCATCAAAAGAACTTAATGGAAACTGGTTCCCTACCTTGGTTAACAGGGACAGTGACCATTAAGTGATATTATTATAACACCAGACCACTCAAGGTCAACTGGGACAAATAACCCTCTAGGCAAAAAAGAAATTGAAGAATGTTATTTCAAAGAACAAGACCTATGTGTGGATAAGGGTAGAAATATTCTTTCACCAGAAAGAATACGGTTAGATGGCTTTTTCTTCAAGAAAAATAATAATGTTTACCTTTGAGAAAATATTTAATATCTAACTTGAAAAGAACCAGCATGCATCACTGTTGGAAAGTTTGAAAAGGAACTCGAATTTGTATTCATGTTTACCCTCACTCATGGGACTGAAGTCCATCCTTCTTCTCTGTCTTGCTACCACTTTAAGGACAACAAAAAGTAATGCTTTCCTGGCTAAAGCCAAGGATATTCAGAAAGGGGCAAGACTTTGTGCAATGGAAGAGTTAGTGATATATCCAGGATATTGTTAAAGTAGTCGGAGAGAAAGACAGACTTAAAAAGGAGACCCACGGATACAAACCTCAAGGAGGAGGGTCTGGTTGGGAATGTAGGGAGCTCCGATGGAGGCCATCTTCTCACAAAGACCTAGAGCATAGGGAGTCTTTCATTTGAGCCAGAAAAGAAAATGGAGTTAGGTAGAGCCATTTTTGTTTCTCCTATATTAGAATATTTCTCAGAAATTATCCCATCCCTTTGGTAAATGTCTTTACATGTGAATTTGGACAGATAAAATTTCTGGAGACGGAAATGACAGTTCTCCTCCCCATTTTCTCTCAGACTTAAGAAGAAGGGGACCGTCCCCCTGACATGGCGCAGTCGCAGTCGTCAGTGATGACCCTGGGTCCTGCAGTCGGACGCTGCAGCAAATGCCCTATGACTCTGCAAACCTGGCAAAGACCGCTTTAGTGAGAGGCCCTCCCTGACCGTTACATGTCCAGCACCCAGCATCCAGCTTTGAGACTGCCCGGTGTAAAGCTTTCTGTCTCTGTTTGCCATTGCCTTCATTTGTGCCAGTCATGAACTTGGGAAGTGGTGAAAACTAGAAATGATAGAGAAATGAATGTCCCCCTTTCCAGTAAAAGATCCTTTACAGACCCACTTGCTGTTTGCCAGGAAGAAGATGTCTTTTAGAAAGTGTTCCTGATTGTCTGAAGTATTTTATTTCATTACCTCATGTTAACCTGTACATGTGTGTAGTGTGTGCACATTTTACAAAGCTAATATGAATGAATAAAGGGAAAGATTAAGGAAAGGTGGCAAGGAGTTAATATTTAATGTTTCTTCTTGGGTGCCTTATTTATATTAGGCAATTTAATAATTTAATAATTGTTCAATTTAATAATCGTTCAACCACACACTAGCACATCCATGTGAAACAAGACAGCTGAGGTTTGGAAATATTAGCTATTGTGCTCGAGTCCATGGGACTATCTAGGGCAGATACAGGATTTAAATCGAGGCCTGAACCCAAAGCCCCTTGGTTATTTCCACAACGGCATAAGTGCATTTTATAAACCATGGGCATAAAACATGCCATGAAGATGTGCTCTCATAGATATATCTTTGGAGAGTTTTTCAGGAAACAGAGAAGAGAGATTTGGAGCTGGCTGGGGGGATAAAATGGTTTCTGACAGATATATCGCTACCCCGACCTTCCTGCAGAAGAAGCTATTCACTATAGAGTTCAAATATGCCCCTTAACAAAAACATTCCAGATCACGGCCAGCTTTTCCCTTCCCGCAAACCACCGCCTGTTGAAAGAACTCCAGGGGATTGTCCGGTGACCTGACATTGCTAATGCAGGACAGGTACGTCAGTAAAATCTATGGCCAGAGACAGGTACAAGGGAGTCTGGGGCAGCACTCTCCCCAGATCTTTCCACCTCACGCTGACGGTGTCACAGGGACCTACAGTTAACAATATCTAATTACTATCTACCAGGATTCTGTGGATCATTAACATACGAATAATGGTTCAGATGCCTGAGTCAACAGCAAAGTGGTGAAAACCAGAAATGATGGGAAACACGGAGACAATGAACAAGGTTTCTAAATAAAACCATTCAGGGGAGGGTGGGATGGAGGGGGTGGGTGGTGGGCAGTCAAGGGGAGAAGCCAGGAACACATGGTTATTTTCTCTTTTTCCCAGCGTGCAACTTAAGATGTCAGTGGAATACTGCCCATTATCCCCAGGACCTCGACTCTGTTCACTGCGGACTTGCCACAGGCTGAGCCCCAGACCAAGGAGAGCGATGGCGGCTCCATGCCCCTCTGGAAAACAATCCAGGAGACTTTGTTTATTTTCTCCAATGGCCCCACAAAAAAATTCATATAACCTTCTCAAAAACTTTGGTGATGAGATCATGAAATGTTTCACCTGATCTCAAGGCTCTTAATCATGGTATTTCTTGAGTGGATACTATGTGCCAGGCATTCTGCCAGGTGACCCCTGTGCTACATAAAAATAGATTATCTTCAGCAAAACCAAACAAGCGAAAAACTCAAAAAGGTATGACTATAGTTTCTTGTCAAAGATTTTATTTATTTACTTGAGAGGAAGAGAGACAAGCAGGGGGAACAGCAGACAGAAGGAGAAACAGGCTCCCCGCTGAGCAGAGAATCCAACACGGGGCTCCATCCCAGGGCCCTGAGATCATGACTTGAGCCAAAGGCAGACTCGTAACCAAATGAGCCACCCAGGTGCCCCAGGTGTGACTATTGTTATTTTGTACATAAAGAAACTTAAGTGTGAACGAGATTAAGCTGTACAAAGAAGCAGTTAGTGGTCTGACTAGGTTTCAAACCCAAGCTGGTTTTATCAAAAGCCAGCACACTCTCCATTAAATCAACAATTCCTTGCTAGTTGAGGGTGGGGGACAGGGTAGAAGGCAGCTGGGATTATCTTTAAATTGTAAGTTTTGTATTCAAACTCCTTAAACCAAAGAGATTAATAACTGCACCTGGATTTATGCAATCTCAAGCACCAATGGTCAGATCAGAAAATATTTTCCAAGAAGAGCAAGGAATTTTCCTAATAACTCTGGGTGTGAAGCCAGCTAGGTCTGGGGGCTGAACCTCTTTGAATGGATTTGCTGCATCCAGAAGGTAAAGAGCTATGGGTCATGTCTTTGCACACAGAGTAAAATATATCTTTCCCTTCAAAAGTCTCTGTTCCAACACTGATGAGAAAATAGACCCAGCTCTCTCCTTTAGGAGGGTGGCAAGGACTCACTCCAGGGATCTTTAAGCTTCCTCCTCCCAGCTGCTTGGGGCTTCCCTTGTTAAAACAAGGTGGTCTTTTCGTCCCACGTGTTTCCTCTCAGGAGTCCATGGAGTGTGTGGTCATGGACTTGGTTATGGCTCAAGGGATCCAGACACTCCACTTCTTATCCTGGATGCAAATGCATTCCAAGCATATCCCAGGAAAGTGTCCTAAGGAGAATTTGTCTCCTTCTTGTGTCACAGATGTCACATGAGTCAGAAGTCCCTTCAGAAATGATCTTGGCCTCATCTTCCATTTGTTCCAGTCACACTAGACTTATTTCCCAGTCTCTAATGTACCTCACTTTTGAACTCCTTGGGCTTTGTACACTGTTTCTTTCCACTGAGCACCCAGAGTCTGTGTCTCTATCAAGTGAAAGGCAAACACATGCGTTTTCTTCTTAAGCATTAAATCCTCAGTCTCATTACTGCAAACGTGCTCGATTGGAAAGCTTGGGTTGGAACCCATGACTCAAGGCTAGCCCTCAGGATCCCCCCAAAGGGAGAGTCAGATAAAACTCCAGAAGACTGCAATCAAACCGTAAAAAATGCAAAAAATGACTATCTGTCATTATACTCTGTGGTGGGGAAAAATATGATGATTTAATTTTGGAATTGAATTTTCTCTGATACCCAGGGACTGGGAATCACTTTCAAACTGGCTTCATGAATGTCTAACAAACCTAGAAATATAGGCGTTTGAAGGCTGTTCATTAATTTATACTGAAGTTTTTACCAGGAAATTTATTGCATTGACTGATTGCTTTATAGCCTTAAAATGTTTAGGAATAATAGCTGGAAAATGTATAGGTGTTATTATGGGTAAATATTATACAGAAGGCCATACTCAAAGGCTTAAAGTAACAACAGCTAGCATTTATTTGGCACTTGCTACACACCAGACACCGTTTTATGCCCTTTAAAGAGAGAAACCCATTTATTCCTCCCAACAACCCTGGGGGTTAGTCCCACCATTATCACCACGTTCTAGCTGCAGGTACAGCGACACAGAGCGGGCGAATGCGTCATTGTCCGAGGACATGCGCGGTTGGGTCCTAAGCTTGGCCTCCAGGCCTGAGAGCTCTTATTCTGAATAATATCACTCAAGTCTTCGTTTTTCACATCTGCCAACACTGAACGATGATTCATTTGGCTTCTGTTCACATGACATGAAAGGTGACAGAGCCCAAGTGTTAGTAACCAGAAGGACATAGGAAGTGAGACTCTCTTGCTCGTTCCTTCTGCAACTCAGTTAGCATCTACCCACTCTCTAAGTGTGGGCAGTTCTGTGCCAGCTACACAAGAAACAAACATGAGTAAAACACAACGCTGGCTTCAAATAGTGAAGGGATAAGAAGTCAGAAGTTTAAAACCAATCGCTTTGCTCGCTTCTTAGACCTTCCGGCCACTCACCTTCTCGAACCCTGTCTGACTTTCACATCATTCCCATTAACTTAATATTGTTAGCAGTGCAGGAAAAACAGAACAGAAAAAAGAACTCAATTCCTATTATACTATCCACTTTAATGAGTTGTGTCCTCCAAGCACACATTCGTTCACATGCCAGGCTCATCAGTGCTGAATTTGCATTGACTATTCCATCCAGGGGAACTTGTAAGAGGAATCGCTAGCCACCACTTTTCAGAGGAGGAAGCTCAAGGAAGCTCAGGTAGGGCAGATGGCTCTGCCCAGGCCACAGTAATTCGCAGGATAGGAGTCCTTTCCTGGAAACTCCAAACACTTTCCACTAGGAGAGAACATGCATCTTCTCTACACAATCTGTATGTGACTAGTCTCTTCTCCTGAATACAGCTTGGAATTTCTGTGTCCTTCCCTCCCTTGGTAAGACTCATCCTGGGCAAAAAAAAAAAACCAACCAAACAAACAAACAAACAAAAACACCTCATCCTGGGCTATAGTAGGTTTCATGCTGTACTCAACTGGTCTGGATGGAAACTGGTAAGTTTCTTTCTGGCCTCCACGTTGAGGCTGGAGCCAGCGTGATACAGCTCACACCCTGCTTCTCTCACCTGAGGCCCACCCTGGCTCCCTGAGAGATTTCCAGAGCCAAACATACCTCCTAAGCTGCAGGCGGTCTCTGCCAAACCTGAGTCTGTGTTAGGAACATGCGCCTGTGTGTATGACAAGGGGGAACAATCTTTCTGCCCTGGGCACAAGGTTTGGGCCCTCGTCCTCTCAAGCCTTGAGTTCAGGACCACGCACACAGCACGGGATGTGCATTCCTCCCTCCCTTCTCACAGAATACACTTGTGGGCTACCAGCTTCCTCCCAGAGGAGGCCAGGGCCTGGGGAAAGTGGTGTGGGGCCAACCCACCACACCCACTTCCCCGCTCAGGTACAGTAATATGGTCTGGTTTTCCTTTTCTGGCTGCTCACTACAAATTTCCATGTCATTTCCTATTTCAACAGCTTTTATCCAACCCTGGAATGCAGTCAGAAAATGTTATCCTTGTTCAAACTTCCCACTTAAATATGAAAGGATTGGGTTGTAACCTTCCTTGGCCTGAAGTTCTGTCTTTCAGTTAAATTCTTAGGAGCATTTTAGCCTAATAACAAAGATGAAATCATCAGTCTAGCTCTGGATCTCCAAAATGAATGACTGCCTCTATGAAGAAAAAAGGGAGAGGCCACTCAGTGCAAAGTGAGGAATGACCCTTTAATGCTGTATCTTGCACTTGGATCCTAAAGACAGAGTTCTGCTTTTCACCATGACCAAGTCTTGCTCTGAAAGGCTCTGAGTTTCAGAGATATACCGAAGTATCAATTGTCTTTGTGAGTCTATGCTTTTCCACACATACACAAACACACATCCTAATTTCTCTCTCTACATGTAAAAATTTTTTTTCAAGATTTTTTTTTTCAAGATTTATCCACTTACGAGATGGAGAGAGAGAAAGGGAGAGAGGGAGGGAGGGAAGGTACTGTGGCAGGGAGAGGAAGGGGAAGAGAGAGAATCCCAAGAAGACTCCTTGTCAAGCATGGAGACGAATATGGGGCTCAGTCCCACCAACCCAAGATCACGACCAGTGGCGAAATCAGAAGCTGGGAGCCCAATCCACTAGTCGGTGTTTTTGACCACCTCAGTATACTGCCAGTCAGGCTACAAAGAGAATTACTTGCGTCAAATGGAAAGTAGAGTGGAAAAATACAAGGATGTTGACCTTGTTGAGGACCTACTCTGCACCTGGCACTGTATCCAACATTTTATATGCTTCAAATAATTTAAGCTTGCAGGATAATCTGTTACTGTATCCAAGTGGCAGATGCCGGTAAGGTTTTGTGGTGTGCTAGGAAGGGAAAGATTGAGGTTCAAACCAGGTCTGTCTGATTCCCAAGTCAGTGCCTCATGATGAAGAATGCTGTGACTAATTTCAAAGCTGACTTTAGGCTGAGGTACTTTATTAAGTGAATGGCTCTATCTGTTCCTGTATTTCTTCCGAAGTGACCTCTGGGACCCAGTCATAGGAGATAGGCTTTGCCCTGTTTTTTCCATGACAAATGACTAAATGATGAATTATGGAGTATGTATCATCTCGTCAACATCTAGTTTATTGTCTGGAACTAAAATGAGTTTAAATAAGTATTAGATGAATGAATGAATGAATGAATGAATGAAGATTCTCAAGATATTAACATTTTTAATTCCAATATCTTTATGCAAATTCTCATTAAGTGAGTCTCTTGATTACATGTATTGAGTTCGTATCACATACTTGTTAAAATCAATTCATCAGCACATCCCAGACCCCTTGAATCAGAATTTCTGAATTGAATCTGCTGGAGGTCTGCATTTTAAGAAGATGGCGATTCCAAACTATATAAAGTTTGTGACCTCTGCTATGGAGCAAATCAGCTGAGGAAACTCATTTCCATTGGGCAACAGGAGCCTGGAATAAGCTTGGGGCTTCCACACCTTGGATGGGTCTTATAGAAGGGTAGAAGAGAGAAGAGGAACTTCTAAAGCAACATCTAACCTGTGCCAAACTGATCGGTAGTTTGGAAATCACTGAATTACTTTGGTCTCTTTTTAAAATCTTTTCTACCCTAATTGATATTTGGTTTTAAAATTATGGTTTTTTATGGGGCGCCTGGATGGCTCAGTGGGTTAAGCCTCTGCCATGAACTCAGGGTGCTGGGATCAAGCCCCACATCAGGCTCTCTGCTCAGTGGGGAGCCTGCTTCCCTCTCTCTCTCTGCCTGCCTCTCTGCCTGCTTATGATCTCTGTCTGTCAAATAAATAAATAAAATATTAAAACATAATAATAAGATAAAAAATTAAATTAAATTGTGATTTTTTAAAGAAAAGAATACAAATAATATAAAAAGTCAAATGATGCTAATAGGCATATAAAAAATTCCCCTCTACTTCCTTTCTTTCATTTCCTCCTCGTCAGAGATAACCATTTTTAACTTTTAAAAATTATTTCTTTAAAAATTATCTCATTTTTTCCCAGAACCACATGCATTTACTCACATATCTTGCTTCATCACGTTTAGACTTTGTTACTTGTATTTTAATAAATGAGAATTTTACCTTTCTTACATTCTCCCCTTCCCTACCCCCATATAGCTGATCACAGCCTTTTCATTATTAGATATTGTGGTTATTGTTCAATGTTTAATCAAGTAGTAGACTATGATTACACATTTTTTCTTATATAAACTCTTTGTCTTTTCTGGGGTTAACAAGTACCTCACTTTTTAAAAATTCTATGTATTTATCCCTCATTAAGTGTCCACTTACCTACCACAATCTTTAGAATATGCCCCTTTAAAAAAAAAAAAAAGAATATGCCCCTTAATTTTGCACATGATCAAATCCATTAGATAATTTATCATCTTTACCATTTTTTTTTAATGTAGATAATCCTACTTGGATTCTCCATCTAACTTCTCCAATCTCTTTAGACTTTAACTTCTATTATTCTGGAATTTTCATTTCCCGATTTCCTTTCCTTCTAATCTGTACTGGATTCTAGTTTTGGGATTTTTTTTTTTTAATGGAAAAAACCCTTCCAGTAACTAATTGAGAAAGAGTACAGCAGCAGAGTGAAAATGTTTGAGGCTTTGCTTATCTGAAAACACTACTAATCTTCCATTACCTTTGATTTGGAGCTTTTATGGAGAGAAAATAATAGACTGTAGATCACTAACTTTAAAATTTTGAAGGCACCATTTTCCTCTATCTCCCAAAAGAGCTACCAGCAGTCTACCAGCAGTGTGGTATCCTGATATCTGATCCATTTTTTGTGTGAATATTTTTATTTTCCATTTGGAAATTTTTAGGTAGTTTGTTTCAAATACATATTGACATGGGTACTCCATGGGCCCTTGCAATTTGAAGATATTTGCCCTTTGGTTTTATTTTCCGTCCTTGATCATTTTCCTCTTCATATTTTTGTTCTTTTTTTCCTATTTTCTATTATCCTATAATATTATTACTCTTTTTTCTTGTTGCCCATCTATTTGTCTTGTTTTATTTTTAAAATAATATTATCCAAATATTTTGGTGGGTTTTTTTTTAATTTTTTATTTTTTATAAACATATATTTTTATCCCCAGGGGTTTTTAATTGAAGGTATTATGTGTTTATTTTAATTCCAAATAATTAACATATTATTTTATTTTTAATTCCCAAGAGCTTTTAAAACACCCTGTTCCAGATTGCAGACATTGCCTGTCTAGTTTTGTCTAAAATAGACTGTGTGTTTCTCTCCCTCATTTTTTTGTTGTGTTAGGAGGTTTTTAAGAGAAGAAGCAGTTATAAATATCTTTGAAATTTTGAAATAATCTCTTAGTTCTTCTATAGGTGCAAGAAGAGTTTAAAAAGTTACAGTTTCACGTGACCAATATTCTACATCTCTGATACATAGAACAAGCTTTACAAAATGCCCTATGAGGAAAAGACCCATTTTGTTATTATCATGGAAACCTGAATTGATTCTAATTGGGTAAATCTGGCAGTAGACACCAGGTGTCCTGAGTCCCAGTTTAAGAGACTTCACCTTAATTAGAAAATTGGTTCTCAAAGATTATTTATTATCACAGTCAGCTAAACAACGTAATGAAATCACGAGCCCCATATCTGATCCATCAAATCAGGAACCCCTTAGTGTGAGACCGAGAAATTATATACATATCTGTCTAAATTTTTTAAAGAAGTTTCCCAGATGACTATTAAGATGAAGTTGGGAAACTACTGCATGGATATATTTTTATGACCTTAACCCTTCTCAGGTGACGGTGACTAAACCTTTTTATCTGTTTCTCATAATAATATTCCCTGAAGACTAGTTCATTTGCAATTTGGAACAGAAAGGAAAGATTGCAGCTATGTCAAAAGTCTGTTGCATCATTTTGTTATTGGCTGTACCCATGAAACTACACCAGTCTCCTTTGCCTTATATTGCATTTGTCACAGACCAAGAATAAAGGTCTTGATCTGCCACAACTACATTTCGTTCCTCCTTGTCCAGCCTCATCTGATGCCTCTATTTTCCGGTTTTTTCCGTAAGGGTCCTCCGAACACAAATGAAGAATATCATACATATTCTGTACACCAGCACGGTGGCTTTCTTGCCTCCGCCATCTTGCTTTGCTATCACATCTCTTTGTCTCACCGCATGTTGCAAGAGTAAATGGTATTAGTGTCCTATTCCTTGAGCTGTATCTTTCCCCCCAAAATTCAGAATAATATGTAGCATAGATCAGTATAGGGAGATCCAATGTAGCAGGCAATTTTACCTCAAGTACCTCCATTTTCTGCTTGTTATATGCCCTCACCTCACACACAAAGCCCCCCAGCTGTTTTTACAGAGGGGAGCATAACACTCCCCAAGAATGTCTCTGCCTCCTTGAACCATATCACAGTCACTTGGAGTCACAGCCCTAAAACAAACACACTCCCAATTCGTATTTGTTAAAGGAGATCAGTCCTAACACAACTACAGAACACCCCTTCCACTCCCTCAGCCCTGCCGCTGCCAAAAGAAATTAAGACCTTCGAGTTACTAGGCTAATCTTGAACTGCCATTATAAATAAAATGTGACAGCAAGATTTAATTGTTGAGAATCAGATCCTTAGTTACTTAGAACAATACTCAACTGGGGAATTTGCTGGGGGGGGGGGGGGAGAAGTGCTTTAATGGAACAGATCCTGCCTGCCTTTCTTCTCATTGCAGAGTCCAGTGGGCATGTGACCCACTCTCAGCCCCTCACCAGGCAAAATGCCAAGGATATGGAGTCAAAGTTGTCATCGTATGATACAAACAGAATTATACTTTCCTCTGCCACACATAAAAGGGGGCTAAGGTAGAAAACAGGCTGGGCTTAGAAATAAAAAGAGACACTGTTGCATTGCAGGGAGTTTGAATTAAAGTAGGGTCATCATGAAATCACACTTTCAATGACTAATTGAGAATGGGTAAAAAGACCAGGTAGTATTTGTACCACTGCCCCTCAAAAAGCCTTCTTAAAAAACTGCCTAAAGGAATTGTCTACTTGTGTGCATAACCGTTTATTCTCAGAAATGCAGGCCAATTCTCTCTACACATACATATCACCAGGCACAGTAACACACAGGGTTGGGGGTAGCCCAAAATAAAATGAAACACGCAGTTCTCTTTGTAGGTCAAATTCCAAAGCTAAGAAGCTTCAGGAACATGTCAAGATGTTCTTGCCCCTGAGCACAGAGGCCTTAGGAGGACATGGACATATTGCCTGGAGATCACACATAGAAACCCTCCAGGAATAACAGATACTTGCCTATAAGTGCCTTAAAGATCAAGATCCCCAGAACGATGAGTGAGTTATTCTGGAAGACATCAGAGTGCTAAGAGATGAGTCAACCTTCAGGCCACAAGTGTGAGTAAGGGGATGAAGAATTATTAGGAAGTGAACACCAGACTTGGCTTGTTCTGGTGGTTTCCCCATCTCCGGTACACGCATAATTACTAAAACCTAGTCCGGGCGTGTGTAACTGTTAAAACCTAGTTCAGCAGAGGACAGGTGTGAATTCCTGCTATGCTGGATGGCCACCAACCAAGAACCAGAAGTCGAATGGGAATTTGAGTGAGAGCTGTTCCTGAGAACCTCAGAAAGGGCAGATGGGGTCCCACCACTAGTAAGCATCTGCCTATCTAGACCCCAACATAAATAATGGTTTATATTTGCATAGCATTTTAGAACAGTGTCCCACTTAATCCACACTTCCCTGCAGTCTGGGCAAGGGTGGTTAGTTCCATTTTATCGGTGGGCAAGTTGAGACCCAGGGAAGCTGAAGGAGTTATCCAAGATGTCCCAGCTGACAGCTGAGAGTCCAACTTCAGTTTTCTAACGTCACCATCAAAATGTGTCTTGTCCAATCCATAAAGAGAATTTTGATTTGAACCCATTCTGAATTTTCCGTGCCTTTTCTCACTCACCTGCCCACCATACATCCCTTCAAGTAATGCTTCACATCACTAGTTAATGATCCCAACTTTTAAGGCTGGAGGAGGCCATCCATTTACCTGAACACCAGCAGCATTAACACTGCATTCAAATTGTCTGCAAAGCGGCCAGCGCCTGGGGACTGGCCGAGGCCTCCCCTCTCTGCGAGGGTGTGAAACTCCAGAGCAGGGGACCTCTGCAGTTCTGCCATGGTGCACGCCAAGCCCCGCCCTCCGACTCCTTTACACAAAAAGCAAACACGGCGCTGACCTCCTTTAATGTGAAATCCCCACTCCAACCCTCTCTGACACAAAGTGGCCTTTGGGTGCCCTGCCTGAAATAAATGGAATTGGATCAACACACTGGCCTTTTCTGGCACCCCAGAAACCAGAGACGTCCTCCCCCTGCGATTCGTGTGCAGCTCTGAGAGCATGAATCTTGGATGCCGTTTCAGAAGGAACCACGAGCCATTTATTCTTAGTCTAAAATTGGCTGCCTTTACATTTTGGGGAATTTTTAATAGGACTAGCAGAGGAACCAACATTAGGGATTATTTTCTCAGTGTGGGGTTAGATGTGTAATGCATATGTTTGCCCTGAGGACCCTAAACCACATACTATAAAACTTTGTTAAAATGCCTTTCTCCTCCTCAACTATTAACATTTTCCTGTGCATATTGTTCATTTGTCACAGTCCCAGCCAAAAGGTTATAAAGCTACGGTCCCCCACAGACCATTATTTTTGTGCTAATTAATTAGCGAAACCAGTATCTCAGATATGAAATTCCGAGCTCCAGTTACTCAGTTTGGCTGAAAATCTGTTTTTCTAATTATTGACTACTTTCGGCTACTTTAAGTCCACCACCTAAGTTCTTGGACAGAGCTAGCTCCTGGGAGCTGGGGAGGTCTCCAATGGCAACACGTTTCCACATCCAAGGGGGGAGTGGGAGGAAGGGATTGCAGCTGTCAGAGTCACTGAGGATTTGGGAGGAAGCAAGAGGAAGAGAAAGAGGAGATTTGCAGGGCCGACTTAAAAAGGAAAAAGACCTTTTGACAAAATTTCAGGGAGGTGTAATCCTCTAAAATTACTAATACCCTCACACTCCTAGAGGCAACACAGTCTTCAGAAAGTATAGGTCAACAGAAGAATGATCTAGACTTGTCTGGAACAAAATCTGCATATATATATATATATATATATAGAGAGAGAGAGAGAGAGAGAGAGAGAGAGAGAGAGTCATATTTTTATGCCCTTGGTTGTTTGGTTTCATTTTATTTCTGAAATCCTGGAACTGCCTAAATTTTTGTGTCTATTTCATAGGAATTACCACTTATGTTGCATATCTGATTGCTTACAGTTGGGGATATATACACACACATATACATGCATACACATACATGCAAACACATACACACACACACACACACACACGGAGATATTTTGAAATCTGCCTAAAATATGATTTAATAATCTGTCCACAAGACTGGGAGATTTGTCAGAACACAAGGAGAAGTGATTTGCAAAGAATAAAATACTGGGGCATATTTTTACCCCTCTAAACTGAAAGAATTCGATAAACCACTTAGCTATCACCTAAAAACCAGACAAATACAAATGGGGATATCAGTTAAAAAAAACAAGGATCAACATAAAAAATAAACAGGGGAAATGTACGTTTACCTCCTATGTTTATTATAGACATAGAGTTATGGCTATAATGGTGATGTCAAATGTATATATATTTTTTTCTCCTGTATTTGTTTTCTGGTTATAGTGGTTTTTTTTTTTAATTTTATTTATTTATTTGACAGACAAGAGATCACAAGTAGGCAGAGAGGCAGGCCGAGAGAGAGGGGGAAGCAGGCTCCCCGCTGAGCAGAGAGCCCGATGCTGGGCTCGATCCCAGGACCCTGGGATCATGACCTGAGCCGAAGGTAGAGGCCTTAACCCACTGAGCCACCCAGGCGCCCCTATAGTGGTTTTTATAAAGGTCACTAATGTTCCTTGAGCATAAGTCATGCTGCAGGCAGTGGGCAGGCGGTTTCATGCATGCTGTATGGTCGTAACTTGTAACAACCGAAGGAGCAGCACTATCGCAAGGTGCCAAGTGAGTACGCGGACACTCAGAGGTTACAGAAGGTGAGGAAGGTCAACCTCCCAGTACATGATGCAGAAAGGACTTCAGCTCAGCTCTGTCTCGAAGAAAACCTGGGCTTTCTCTCAAAACATGTTTCTTGGAAAAACAGCTACACAGCCCACCTGTACATACAGTTTTTTCTTAAAATTCAAGTTGCGCTTTTAATTCTTCTATGTGTGGACTTCCAACTCCCCAAGACCAGTGTCTGAGTATGTACAAAAGTATCACTGCCATAGGCCTTTTTACACTGGCCAAATGGGGGCGGGCCTTGGCAGCAGCCAGCACTAGGTCAGCAAAAAAGGGGAGGGAAAGACAGCAATGACACAGTAAGAACAGTCAGAGACCAAAGCCATGGAATTGTTTTACAAAGGGTGTTTGTTTGTTTGTTTGTTTGTTTGTTTTTTCCACTCAGAATCTATCAGACTTGCCAATGTTTGGTGCCCTCCCTGCACACACGTCTAACTCACCACTTGCCAGCTCCGAAGTCTTCATAAACTCACACTATGACTTAGGACGACCAGTTCTCCAATGCTCTGAGAAATGACTCCATTAGCGATAATAACTAGCTGTCCGCTAAAGGTTAACTCCTGCTCTCCCTCGCTCCCAGAGGGTGTCTCTGCTTTCAAGAGAACTTGGAAAGTTTCAGTCAAGGAAAGTCACTCAGGTGTCATGTGAGGCGTGGTGAGAGAAACTGTCTCCTCATTGGCATTTTAAGTATTTCCTTGATTTTTATTATTCTCGTACTCACCGGTATGATTTTGCCGTGTTCCATGATAGGCTCAGTATTTGTCTCTGATTCTTCTCACTGCCCCCAACGTTTCACTGATGTGTGTTTCATTGTGTCTGTTTTTTAGGTGACAGTCAAGTGGTTTGTGAAATGGTCTCAGCTGAAACAAACACATGCAAGGGTTTTGTGTTTCCCCAATCACCTTCTTCCCAACTGGTGACCATGAAAAGGTAACATCCCAAGACTTTATGTACCTTCTACTATCCGGTAGGAGAAAGAGGCGTGAGAAAGGGAAGTCGGATGCAATGTTTTAATGTTTTCAAGACTAACAGACAACTCAAGTGTTACACAAGTGAGGCACTGCTGTCCTTTCATCTTTTAATAATAAGCTCCTGCTTCTCTAATGGATCCGAACAGCAAGCACAGCTAAGTACGGTATTCCACCGAATCCTCACAACCACCGGAGGGGGTAGCGACGGTTAGGATCCCAGCTGACAGCCGGGGGAACCGAGGCGCGGGGAGGCCACGTAACCTGCATGAACCCCCAAGGCTAAAATGCAGAAGAGCCAGTGCGCATGCCCAGGCACTTGGCTTCAGAGTCTGCTTTCTTAGTCCACAACATATAATGGCTCCCTATTAAAATATAAGAGAAAAATGAATTTGAAAGCACCTGAAAGATCACAGGCTACTGGGTAAAATATTATTTTGTGAAGAAGATGAATGCATATTTTCTAATTTATTTCCTTCAGATGAATCCATTTCTCTTCCTTTGCATTCTGACATGTGCAGATGCAGTAGAACCAAAGATTACTGGGCCTTTGTCTGCGGTAACATCGATTTTGAGATGCTGGACACTCTACCTGTAAGTGAACAGCATTTTACTTTTATTGCTCTATTAACTGTAACTGTATATTGTCTTGCCTAGAACGCACATTATTAGTGAGAGGCCACCGGCCTGTCACACTGAGTTCGGCAGGAGCCGGTTGTCAGCCTGATAATTTCCATCATTGTTCTAAAAGTAATAATGGAAGTGTGCCTGGGTGGCTCAGTCCGTTAAGTGTCTAACACTTGATTTCAGCTCCGGTCACGATCTCAGGGTAATGAGATCGATGCCTATGTTGGCTCAGCACTGGGTGTGGAGCCTGCTTAAGACTCTCTCTCTCTCTCTCTTTCCCTCTGCCTCTCACTCCCAGCTCATGCGTTTTCTTCTCTCTCAAAAAGAAAAGAAAAGAAAAGAACGTAGAACATTCCCATTATATTTCCAGTGACAGTAAAGGGGATATAAAAATCATATTTGAATCTTAAAATGACAAATACGGAAGAATGAACAATTATAAAGCAAAGTCTCAGGAACTGAGTTGTTGAAGTAAAAGCACTTGCACATATGTGAATTGTTTTGTTCAAGACTAGCCCATCTCAGAGGAGAGGGATGAGGGATATGGCAACAATTGGTGGGAAAATTTTTGCTAGTAATTCAGAAGAAATGAATTTTTTTTTAAGATTTTATTTATTTATTTGATAGAGAGAGATCACGAGTAGGCAGAGAAGCAGGCAGAGAGAGAGGGGGAAACAAGCTCCCTGCCGAGCAGAGAGTCCAATGCGGGGCTCGATCCCAGGACCCTGAGATCATGACCTGAGTCATAGGCAGAGGCTTAACCCACTGAACCACCCAGGTGCCCCAGTAATTTATAAGAAGAAATACAGCTTTGGCGTCATTCCTCATCAGGAAGAAGGAGTTCACCTTGAACTGTATGTTGCTTTTCCCAACAAAGGAGCCAAGTACCCATCTCCTTTCAATGCTAGAACATGGGGCAAGACTCTCTTTTGGCCAGAACTGAACGAGGAGAACAGAGTACTTGTATTGGAGAGAAACAGATAACTTAAGTCTTTGCAGATAGAAGAAGCCATTTCGAAGTGATAGAGTTGAATAATAATAGCCAATATTATTCTAGAGAGGAGTCTCTGGCCATGCACAGTTCTGAGTGCTTGAGACATAGTAACCTTTTCAATCTTCTCAACAATAGAAGGTGTTAGAGAGAATTTCTATCCCCATTTTGCAGAAAAGTTGTGTAAATCGACCCCAGTCACAGAACCAAGATTTGGATCTGGACAATCCGTGCTTATAGCCACAAATTTTATGCTGCTTCTCAGGAAAAAAATAAAAAGTTTCTATTTTAAGTGAAATCTGAACTAAATATGAAAGCCAAGTGGACATAAGCAGAGAACATGAACCAGGTAAAGCACTTAAAAGATCAGCACATCCTAAAAGAAGAGAGATCTGGATGAGAAAGAACAAAGCTATCCTCTTACCTTGTGTAAAAGTTTTGAAAAAAAATTCCTAGTTCAGAGGGGACAAAGCTGAAGTGAGGCGAGAGAGGGAGAAGTTGGTGGTGGGGGGAACATTAGAAATAAATGTCAGAACTTCACAGAATACAGTTTGCAATGTGCTGTGCAGAATTATATTTCAGGAAATCATATTTCGTGTCATCCATAATTCCGTTCTCCACAAATCCCTTTGTTTTCTGAATAAAATGCTGTGATATGATTCCATTATTTCAGGAGATAGAAATTTAGGCTGGGCAGACCACTATGACTATTGGCGGTCATAACTGGAGAGAGAGCTCAAGCATTCAGCAGCATCCATTAGGGAATGTGGCTTTAACAGGACTGTTTCTCTCTGGTTGTGCTCTGCATTTTAGAAAGTGACTCAGAGATCTCCTGTTGTAATAGCTAAAGCTTAATCCACACCAACAACCAAAGCCTGGGGCTTGGGGCAGGATATTCATTTTGTTCCTTGTAAGGCTAGAGATGATAATTAAGTTATAAAGAACTCAGAGATGTCAGAGAAGAACTATCAAAATCATAAACAATGATTAAACAGAACCTAAAAAGAGGCAAAAACCATTGAGCTTCCTAACAGAACAGTAGGCTACAGAGAAGCAGTCTTCATACAAGGGAGCACACACCAGGCTTTAACTGGGGACGTTCAGCGTCAGGGTGAATTACAGACTCCAGATTTTGTTAAACACTGAAAGACATTCCAAAAACAGGTAACAGAATCTCCAAGTCTGTGACTTTGTATTTTTGATCTTTGGAAGTAAAGAATACACTGGCCTGGGGTGGTTTGAACACAGTCATTCTTTGCAACTAAGCCTTGCTTGGCTGGCGTTTTGGGGTCTCGGGGTCCCATGAAGGGGGACCACAATGGACCCTAACTCCCACACCAAGTGTGGGCTCGCCCCCTGACAGCTCCTGGAGCCGTCATCGGAACCCTGACCCATGCCAAGAGCAGATTTTTATTTTCTTTTGTTTTTCAATGGAATGGAGTCCTGTATTCCATACATGTAAACGAGGCTTAATTAGGACTTTTATTTAGAAAAGAAAAAAAAAATTGTTCTTCAGGGGAAAGATTTCTAAGGACCTCCTTCAATACCGTATAGCACAGACAAGAACATGCCATACGAACCCCGCTTGGGAAATTCAAATAAGGAGCTTTAGAAACATAACGTGATTTGGCAAGAGCGTGATTTGAATGTGGTTGTGAGGTCCCACTAGCAACATATGCTTTTACTAAGCTTTCTTTCACAGCCGGAGCTTTTAAAACGTTACTTTATATTTTCTACGATTACCATTCTGAACCCAAAGTAGTTAACTCTGAATAAAACTATCCTATTATGAAATTAGATCTCGTCCTGAAAGAGAAGGGGGGAAAAGATGTTTGAATTTGACCCCTTTCTCTTCTCGCCACCCCCCTCCAAATACACTCACAAAAACTGAAGAAACGGGGTGGGGAGGACCGAGGGGGAGAAGTCTGCTTATGATTATGAGTTGAACTTTGAACTGTTCCTATTGTTCCTGCCAAGGAGTTTTGAATGCTAATGTAAAAAGATATATATAAAGTTAGATCTGCTAAGGTATTTTAAGAGTCTACTCTAATGCACCAACCTTTTTTTTTCCCCCTTGCTTCATTGTTAAAGATAATATGCCTATCTAACAAAAATGCTTTCAAGATGTAACCATATTTTGAAATGAGTATCATAATACATCCTTTGCAAGCCTGGAATTTGGAAACAAAGAACTTGCTTTAATCTGTTTTTCTTCCTACCTGATGAGCAGGACGACAATGTTGCTGGAGAAGGTTTAAACATGTCCCCAGTCTCTTTTGCATTTTTTCCTCTTTCTTCATCATGTGGAACCTGACAACCTTTCTTTCTGAAGCTACATAAATTAGACAGGGTAAAGACTATCGGCTCTCATTCTAGCTCCCAGACAAGCCAAGACAAGAAAGGATGTCCCGGCTGACAGACAGACTTCCAGTGTTTCTGCTAAACCGGTAGAGTGGTAAACTCCCCGTGCTCTCCTCGCCACTGAAACAGAGGCCAGATCCTAGGCTCTCCCTTCCACATAGTTGAGAGGATTTTGCTGTAAAAAGGGACGAATAAGCCAAATGCATCATCTTCCTTGTGAATCCCCACTTTGTTTCACAAATGCTCCACGGAGGATCACCTCCTGCCTCAGGCTTTTCTGAGAAATCGCCACACGACCGAAGGGACAAGCCCCTGACTAAAGCCACTTAGCTGGCTGAAGTGGTTTTCGAACTGGAAGGGGTTGATCTTTCCCTGCTGAGTTCTGGGTCAGCAAAAATCATCTGTGCTTTTTCAAAGAGGTCGAAAAAGAGTGACAACCAGAGAAGAAGGGTGGTAGGTCTCAGTTTTGCAAAGGGAATGACACACCAGTCTAACCATCCGATGAGGGGAGATCATCAGTGATGTCTCTGAGACAGGAAAAGCCTCTCGGAAAGGATTCAGCCAGTAGAAGTCTCCTGTTCTATTTTAACTGAATCCGGATCGCAGCTCAATCTTTAAGAGCAAGGTTTCCATGCAGGCCTTAAGAAAACCTTAATTTTCCTAAAAGAGGTTTTGGTTAATATTGCAGGGCTTCAGAGGACAACTTAAGGATCTCGTTTATTCATAGAAAGCATTAGTCACCCTGAAAAACTTTCCATTGTCAACACCCTCAGGCCTCTAGAAAGAAGATCACTGTTATGAATTGCAAAGCCTACCAGTCTTCTCCAACAGTGTCCAATGTTCCATTAGGGGAAACCTGATCTCAAACAGAATAAATCTCTATTTATTTCCAACAGACGTAGGGACTTACAGATGGAAGATTTCTAAACAATTATTTTGGGGTCTTGGTGTTTTTCTCCTGCTCTCTGTCCCGTTAATGGTGGATCTAGATTCCAACAAAAGCCCCCTCTATGAGAAGCCTAGGGTCTCTCTCCTTCTAGCCAGAATCAAAATGCTGGCAAAATTATTCCAATCTTCTGGAATTTAGCAAAACCACTGCATTACTAGACAGTTATGTATGCAATAGTGTTTAATTGGTTAACTGTGGGAATAATGGATGGACAATTGTTACAGTTATATCCTGATGAAATCTGGATAGAAGTGACTTAAATCAACCAATATGGTAAACCTAAAGTTAATGCTTTAAAAAAAAACAAGCAAGAAAAAAAAAGAAAAGAAGAGAAAAGGAAAACTAATACTTACATACTCCACTCCCCTTACCCATGTGCATTAAAAACAAAACAACAAAAAGCGACTCATGGGTACCTGGGTGGCTCATTTGGTTAATGAGCTTGGTTAAGTGTCGGAGTTTTGATTTCAGTTCAGGTCATGATCTCAGGATCCTGGGATCGAGCCCTGCCTCAAGCTCTGAGCTCAACTTGGAGCCTGCTTGAGAGTCTCTCTCTCCCTCTCTCTCTGCCCCTCCCTCTAGTCTCTCTTCCTCTCCTTCTCTCTAAAATAAATAAATGAGATCTTTAAAAAAAAATTCAGTTTTTCACTTTTCTGGAATGGTATAGGTTAGAGAAGATTTTGGACATTTTGAATTCAAGACAAAAACACTATCAACTGATTTCTATATATTACCAAATTCTGTTACCAGTAGAAGTGCAAATGGTATCCCTGTTCTACGCACAAGGACACTGACACTTAGAAAGTTTAAGTGAGGGGCACCTGGGTGGCTCAGTGGGTTAAACCTCTGCCTTTGGCCCAGGTCATGGTATCAGGGTCCTGGGATTGAGCCCCTCAGCTGGCTCTCTGGTCAGCAGGGAGCCTGCTTCCCCCCCCCCCTTTCTGCCTGCCTCTCTGCCTACTTGTGATCTTTGTCTATCAAACAAATAAATAAAAATCTTAAAAAAAAAAAAAGAAAGAAAAGAAAGTTTAAAAGACATACAACCAGGCCATGAGAGTGATATCTGAATATAGCTTTCTCTATGCCTACCTGAGACTCTTAAACAGAGTAACCCAGAAATTATACAGAGAATGAAGAGCTTGAGAAAAGGGATTGAGAGGGATGTTCTTGCCCCTTTTTAATTTTATCACTATCTACAGAACATGAAGTCTTGTAGAGATTAGAACCCTGGACTTGTGAATGACTCCCCACATTGCTTAATTAATCTCTAACCCCTAAGAGATATTGTGTTATAATTTATAATAGCATTTTCGAGAGCACCTTTGTAGCAGAATGGAACCCAGAAGAGGCAGAAACCTCTTCCTAGGAGAGCAGGGGAATCAGCAGAGTCAAGGACACAGGAGATAGCCCTGATATTCCCTTCTCAGCATTCCCCAAGATCCTACTATTAATATCACATTTCCCAGGGTGGATGAGAAATGAGTTTTCTGTCCTTTCTGTCAAAATATCATCATCTTCTCCAAAAAAATCAATCTTTAGTAGATACTTGCTCACCATTCCAGCCTAATGTAATGAGAAAAAGAAAATACGTGGTAACAAAATAAAATTAGGAGGCATCAGGAGTTAAGAAAGTGTCTGACTTAAATTTCTGATTCCCATTTTTCCCTGGCAGAAGGTTGTGTATTCACAGTACCTGAGAGCATTATGTTGAACGTCAAATAGAAGTCACTCTTCACACATCACTATATCCAAAACTGGCAGGGGAAGCTGAAAGGGAGGTTGAAGAAGAAACAGAAGCAGAAGGAGGAGGAAGAGGAGAAGGAGAAGGAGGAGGAGGAAGAGGAGGAGGAGAAGGAGATGACGTAGGCATAAGCATCACCCCCATGAGAAGAAGAAGAAGGAGGGGAAGAAGGAAGGGGAAGTGGCGGGAGGAGGAGGGCGGGAGTAGGAGGAGAAGGCGATGACATAGGTATAAACATCACCCCCATGCGTTTATTGAGATCCTACTATGTGCAAGACATAGCACCATACAGAAGAAGAAAAGTGGGTTTGGGAGCACTAGATGCCAATCCCAGTATTAGGATCTAGTAGACATCTGCCTTGGGGCACATTACTTCATCTTTGAACATCAGTTTCTAATCTCAAAAACAGTGAATGACAGAGGCTAATTTAAAGAATTGTCCAAATGGAACCAACTTGTCCTTTCCCTTCCCTGTGCAGGGAAGACTGTCATGGTCACAACACCCATTTTTTTCCACGGTAACTGATTTGGATGGTAACTACCCACCTGGAAGCTAGAATTCCCACTGACCTTGCAGGGAGGTGTGGCCACATCAGTGCATTCTAGCCAGTGGAAGCTGCATGTAAACCATGTGTTCTTCTTCTCAGCTTGACCCAAAAATTTGCCTGGACACCCACCACCACCACCCTTTCATCCTCCCTCTAGCTGGTACTGCAATGCACAAAGTAACACTGAAGATGACAAAGTTATCATTAGCCTAGGTCCTTGAATAAGGGCCTCAGGAGGAGGGCTGATCCACTCCAAAACTCTTTTGAGGCTGAATAAGTAAATAAGGGAGAGGGCAATTTTTCTTAAGAAAATACATTTTCACTGAGTCTGTCTTACAGTAGTTTATCCTAACTAAAGTACTTGGGCAATTCAAGGATTACAAATAGTTAGCTAAAGCCTAACTTCTATTTTTAGGACTTTGCAACTGAATTGAGGATTTAAGATAAACAACACAGGTATCCACACCCCAAGGTAAGTTTGTGGACAAGGGTCAGCTAACAGTCTAGAAAAGATAATGCTACCTATTCAACATAGGATTCCATTTTTGGCCAACAAGGAATTCTAGATTTCTCAGCTCTCTTTGTATCTACATAGGAAAAGGTGACTAGTTACAACCAATAGAATGTAATGCCAGTTCAAAGCCTGGCTCTTCAAACTCCCAGTGAAGCCCTCCCATCTTCGCTTCTTGCTATACTGACTGTAGAAAGTCCCCCAGAGTCCTCTGAGGAAGAAGGGTTGCCATGGTGGAAGGCTCTTACCTCCTCCTCATGGAGCAGCACACCCAATAGAGGCACCGGACCAAGAAGGCTGGGGCTGGCTCATGCCTAAAAGAACAATTACCTTCACAATGTGATAAGCCACGGAGACTTGAGGCTTTTACAGCCATCAGCCTGACCAATACAAGGATGTAAACAAGTGATCATGAAAAAAAAAAGAAGAAGAAGAAGAAGAAGAAGAAAATCCTTTGTGCTTAGGAATGATGGGAGTTTTCTTCAGGAGTTAGCATTTGAACTCTTGTAGTTGAAAGCAATGAGGGAAGAGGATGGACGGTGAATGCACAGTTATTGAGTTCAGATTTTATTTGCGGTAATTTTCCCAACTTCTTCAGACCAAATGTTTATTGGGTAAAGTACTTTCCTTTGAGTCTCAGGTGTTTTTAAGCCAAGAAATCTTTGTGTTTTTTATGTTTGTATTTTTGTTTGTTGGTTGGTTTGTTTTTTCAAATGGAATCTCACATAAAATCCTGGTATTTAAACAGATACTGGTGAAGTTACTCTTATTGAAGTCAAAAGAAGACTCTGGAAGCTCTGCCTTCTTGGACAACTTTCTGGAAACTTTCATAATGCCCACATACCCCCAGATCCCTCCTGTGGAACCCTCAAATGCAAAGGAACAGAGTCTGAACACCATTGTATCAGACCACACGCAGTTGTAATCTAATGGTCTTGTTCTAGCTCCTTCTGGGAGATCACAATATGCAATGAACCATAAAGGCTTAGTGGCAAACTCCGGCATTTACCCAAGTGCCTAGAAGACACCACCCTAAGACAATCCCATTGACAGAAGTAATGTCTTTGGGATACCCAATCTTTCTATTGGTCTACTCTGTGCTTTTTGCTTTCTAAGGATACAAGCCTGCATGATTCTTTTCTATGAGAATGATCACTGCAAAAGGACGTTGAAGTCCTCTCAAAATCATCTTGTCTGTTATAAAATAAGTCATGAGGGTATAATGGACAGCATGGCAACTATTTTTGAAAGTTGCTAAGATGGTCAATCTGAAAAGTTCTCATCACAAGTGAAAAATTCCATACCTATGTATGGTGAAGGATGTTAACTAGACTTACTATGGTGATCATTTTGCAACAAATACAAATATTGAATGATTATGTTATACACTTGAAACCAATATACTATTGAATGTCAATTTTACCTCAAAAAGACCCCAGCTGGTCTGGAATATAGTATATATTAACAGAGTAGGGAGAAGACTTGTTTGATTTACGTTAGCTTCTTGACCTCTGTTCTGAATTCTCTGAAAACTTGATTGCTATATTTTATTTTCTACATTTGTACAGACTATTTTGTTTAACCAAGTGGATTTTCATTTACTGGCCAAACTAAACCCATGGTATATATAAAACAGGGTAAGAAATCAAGGTGAAATCAGAAAATGCTGCAGATAGAACTTGAATCCAGGGCTTTCTGTGTTTATTCAACTCAGTGGACCTGCTTCCTCTCAACCCCCCACCCTGTCATCCCCAGCCAAAAGGGCTCATTCTGTTGGCATTTACCCATCTCGACAATGATGTTTCTCTTGCTCATGTCACTTTTTGGTAACCAAATAGTCTGGAAGCAAGTATTCTTATCTATAGTTGAATATAATAATACATCACTGATGGTCTCAAGAATGATACTGAATATGAGAAAAGATAAGAAACATTATTCCCATATTCTCAAGAAAGGGAAAGTTATATGATATACATTTTTAAAAGTAGCTGAAATTTAGCATTTCAGAAGAAAAGCTTCTGTTCCTTGAAATTCACTTATATGAACCTTATGAACCTCTTTATTTCCTAATGGCATGTAAATGAATTATATCCTTTTTCATATTAACAATAATAATAGTTGTCATTTATTACTTGCCTACTATTCATGAAGCTAGACATTAACCACCAAGCCTTACGACATCTCCAGAATTAAGTATTAATATCCCTGATTTACAGGTGGAGCGATTGAGGTTTGGCGAGAATTCCTCTTTTCCAACTCCACCCAGCTGCTAAACAGTGAAGCTGGTATTCAAACCTAACTCTTTCTTATTCCCAAAGTTATACACCTTCCAACAAACCACAGTTGCTTCAGTTTTTTCCACTCCGGCAGAAATAGGTTTTACAGGTGCTCGTGAAGCTCTTTTGCAAAACACAGAGTAATATTTAAAGCAAGCCTGATGCAGACCTGTATGGTATCTGTGAAAACTGTCTGAGTGAAATACAGCTCTCTCATCTGTCAACGTCAAGAGCGGTGACCAGAGGCCCAAATGTGCAAGCTGAAAAATACAAGAGTTATTCCTATCATTGTTTGCTGATGTGCTATTGCCAGAAGTCTCCCATCCCACCTCGAATAGTTTTTAATATCCTGAAATTATTCGAGAGTGGATTGCATTTTTTAAAGTAAGAGTTTTTGGCTACACCTCCAGAAGGGACTCCACAGAGCGAGGGACCCACAGATGTCCTCCTCAAGGTGGTGCCGGCTGTTTGTCTTCTCATTCCATAAGCCACATTTGGTTTGTTCCAATTTCAACATTTCCTTTTCACCAAAATTGGGTTTCTTTTTCCTATAGGCCTTACTCAAAACCCTGCCCCATCTTATATCTAATTTACAAAACCCTCCCAATAGGTTCTAGGATTTGATATTTACCTACAGGCCATATTTCAAAAAATATGTATGTCCATAGGATAATTCAGTAGTTTCCCACTCTTGAAATCTAAAGCTGAGCAGTTGAGATAGACTCTCGCTGACAGTGGTTCTTTGTATGGCATCAGAACTGGGGCCTTCTGTTTGTCCAAACCCTCAAGTGAAAGGTTTGTAAACTTCAAAAGTCAACTTTTAAAGGTAGTTTGGCCTGCTGAGAATCTGATAAAATCTATGATTTTTTTTCCCCAGGGGAAAAAAAAATGCACAGGCACCTAAACTTTTAGCAAAACTCTCAGGGGACTCACAGAACCATGGAAGTCTCTAATCCCAGGTTAAGATCTCCTGCTTTGAAAGAGAAGCTAAGAAAAAACAATTCCTATTATCTATGTTATGTTGACATCAAGCCAGAGAATTAGAATTTTTTTTTTAAAGGAATGACCTATAAATGAGAAGTTTATGTGCTACGATGCTACACAGAGCAGCTGTCACAAGAGGCCCACTGAGGAAGGGATTTGTACCCTTCTCTGCTGGAAGCCTTCCACACCAGTTCAGAGGGCAATGGTCTCTGCCTCTTGGGAGACTACCTGGCATATTTGGAAGACCATTCACTCATCCATTCACTTCACAGATCAACTAACACTTGCTAGGCATGAATCCACCAGGCTTAGGCAATATATTGAGGATGAAAAGATGAATAAGAGAGCCCCTGGGTAAATTCTGTGGTCAGCTCTCTTCTGTTCCACCTTTTTCCTCAGCCTTACCCCCACCCCCCTACAACTTTCAAACCAAAAAATTTATCAAATTTCAATCACATGAAACAAGGGCAATCTTGAAGGTTAAAATTTTTTGTCATATATGGATCAAGTCAAAGAAGAGTTAATTCATTTCCCTGTAACCCACTGCACCTAGGAAGATGCCATGAAGACGCCTGGGAAACAGGGCTGTGTCCGACCTATGAAGTCAGAGGAGAACAATAGTTCCCCTAAGCCTTGGTGCTTTGATGAGATGGAGGCAATTGACCTAACTATTCACATCTAGATAGAGATCTGATTATACTAGGCAATTATATAGCGTAGCTTATTCTTCTTCAATAACAGCAGCAATAACTGTTCTGTAATTTATGGGACACTTCCTATATGGATGGCATTGTGCTATGTAAGTGCTTTCCATGAATCATCTAATTTACTGTCTACAACAACCCTAAGGAAAGACCAATTTTTTTTTTAATTTTTCTGAATTTACAGACAAAGAAACTATAGCTTAAATAATTTAAACAGGTTTGCCAAGGTCGTAAGGCTGCAAGTAAATTTTTAAATGACCAATTGAGCATGGAGGAAGACAGCCTAGACATAATTTAGAGTTACCTATGCAGTGTTTGAATATCTGTATGAACCCATACATGTGCATCAGCAGGATGGAGTGAGGGGATTCTGGAGATCTGAACACCCATACCACACAAGCTGCTAGCATCTGGAGATGAGTGCAGCCACAGAGATGAGGTGACAAAAAGGAACAGAGGGATGCATACACACACACACACACACACACACACACACACTTCATCTGTCTCACAGTTGTGTCAAGTGATATGTTGTTCAGAGGATAAAAGTTATGGGAGTCTTGCCACCCTTGAGAACGTTCATTTTGAGATGTGTCTGCAGTATTTGGTCAACTGTAAGAGCAAGACCCCTCCATCCATACTGTCAAACTATAGCAGAGATACTATGACTCTGGATCTGAAAGATACAACTTCTAAGTCAAAGTGTTCTCCAAATGTCATCTAAAAACACACACAGTTGCCCCTAACCACTGGGTAGAAAACAATCCTTTCTGTATATATTTTAGGAAAGGATCAGTAAATAATATTTCAGAAAACTTAACAGACTACACTATTAGAAAATAATCCAGAAACCCCAAAATGTTAGAGAACAGCATTTGTAACTACATTTGAGAGAAGTTACCAAATTGCTGTATGTCTTTTTTTTTATTTTTTTTAAGAGAGAGAGAGAGCGAGCCCATGCCCCTGTGCTAACACACTGAGGGGCAGAGAAGAGGGAGAGAGAGAATCTCAAGCAGATGTGGGGGGCTCAATCTCAGGATCCTGAAATCATAACCTGAGCCAAAATCAAGAAACCTACGCTTAACCAGCAGAGCCACCCAGGCACCTCAAACTTAAACAATACTGATAGTGGGTTCTGACTCACCAGATAGGAAATTGTCTTGAGCACATTCTGGCCTTTCTCACTCCAGCTCCCATCTCCAGGTCTCTCTAAACTTCTGGGAAAAGCTTAATTCCATTCACACTATTTTAACTTCATAACATATTCCTTATGCCCAAAGCCTAAAACTGAGGTCATAAATTACAATTGTGTCTCTTCAAGTTTCTTCCTTTGTCAGTACCACTGTGCAGATCACATGACTGTGGAAACTAAGGGACTACAGAGAAGTTGGGGAGAAATACTCATTTTAATGCCAGACTCAAAACAAAGCTACTAATCCCTGGTAAACCACCCTCGGGAGTGACAATGGTAATGAAGTTGATTCCTTGGGGAATTCCTCAGGAAGATCAACTCACAAAAATTGAAATGGTAGCCTTAGGTCCTCTCTGCCAACTGAGGCACGTCTGTCAAATGTAGGGCTTCTCATTTGTCAGTTGGCAAGTGGTTCTAGTCAAAGACCTCAGTTTTTTCTTTCTACCTCCTAAATAAAATACAATATGTAACACTTAATTAACATTCTTTGTCAAAGTCTTTCCTCAATCCTAAGGGTAAAGCTATAATCTTCTCAATTCCCCTAAGTGCTGTTAAAGTTGCATATACCAAGTTGGAAAGGAACTCTTTTGTTTGGATGTAATAAGTGAGTTATTGCATGTTAAATAATGATCAAAATGCTTATTAAAACCTGCTTAAGGAATATAAGTCATATCAATTGCATAGCTTTTAACCCTCAGTAATTATGTCATTTGTAATCAATTGCCTTTTTCATTAGTCATATTATTATATTCTGTAGCTGGTTTCTATTACATAATTGTTTACCCTCAATAAATATGTTTTAATAAGCAGTTGTATTTATACTCCATGAAATAACAGTCTTAATTAACCTAAGTTGAATACTCATTTGGGAACTTAAATTGGAAGTCTTGCCAAAATTCTGTAAGCATGATTCATGTCAAGTTGAATAACAAAAGGTGTGCAATGTACTTAAAAAGTATATATTACAGTGACTGCATTTCACAGGAAGGTGGTGGAGTGGTTACTTTTTATCTTTAAATCTTGTAACTTTTCAAAGAAGGAAGACTCTTTTTTTTTTTTTTTTTTTTTGAGACTTCATGAGAACATCCTTGGAAGTTCCCTGTATTCTTCTCCAAAGGGATGTATCAATAAAACAAGAAACTTTTTGGTTAATTTTCGTTTTTCTATGACCACACTAGACAAACCTACTTCATAACAGACAAAAAGAGAATGGCATTTACACATGCTAGTTTTGGACATCATCATTTTAACAGAGTTAGAGGTAAAATATCAAATATCATTTAACTGAGAAATGTTAAGCAAAGGCAAAAAAGTACATGGTTCATTTTTCATTTTCTCAAAACTGTTAGACTGAGTTGTCTGACTGGCCAAAGAGATTAATCAGAAAGCAGTTTTTCTGGTAACTACACTGACTTTTTCAGACAGCCCTATGAAATTAGAAACTAAACTCTGAAAGAGTAAAAAATATTAAAAGAAGAAAAACAGAGAGGAAACAAAAGATACAGTATCTGATTTTCATTTGTCATCAGATAATCAACCCCTTTTTGCTGCACTCCAAAGAAGTTCAGGACATTATGAGATGAGGAATGTTCTAGAATTACTGAACTAAAATAAATAAATAAATAAATAAATAAATCAGAGATATTCCCATGGGGAGCACAAAGTTAAGTTCATTTAATACATAGCATACGTACATTGACTTAGACCAATTACATACAGCTGATAGCAAATCCAACCCTTGGGAGACCTTGAAAGAGTGGACCAAATGACCAAGGAACATGACCTGACTATATAAAGGTTTGTCTAGGTATACAAACAGGCTAGGTTGTAGGGACATGAAGGTCTGGGCAGAACAGAAATTCTTGGGCAGATCCTTCAGCTCTTGGAAGCTCATTTTTAATAGATGGCATTTCTCAAACCTCTTAGTGCACGAGCCTATTACTTTTCAACACATACTTTGAAAATATCTAGAACCATCAAATAACTTTCAGTGATTTTTTTGTAAGGTCATGTTAAGGTTAGCATAGAAAGAGGACCACCCATATAGCCAAACTGGCATGTCTCTTTTCAGTTTTCATTGTCAAAAGGACAAAGGAACTGTTCTAATGAAGTGTTTTTCAGTTGTCTTTTGTTTCATATTTTACACAGGAAAAAGGAAAATGTTTCCTCAGTTCAGGGCATCTGAATCATATTTCCAAGGGGACAGGCATTTTCAGGACAGTAAGTACTAAATTATAAATAACTTTCAATAAATTAAACTGTAGTCTGTTTTTTTTTTTCTTTCTTGGAAACATTTAGCCTTCAGAAGACTTAATTGTTCTTCAAGATAAAACGACAGTTGCTTCCAAAGTATATAAGGCAATTGGGCATATGTCAGTTACAAAGTAGTGACGAGATAATGTGGTACAACATACTTCGGCGAGAAACTCCACTGAAACAATGAATGCAAATGTATTCTAGCTTTCTGCCTCTTGTCAACTAATCCAACTTGCAAAACTGGACGAGCTCTCTATTAGTGGTTTGAAGACCATAACAGTTCTTGTTATAACCCAATGCCATCTCCCCGCAAGTAGAGTGAAGGAGACAAGTGAGGCAATTACCTTGATAATCAGAGGCCAGAAGTTCAACTGGGACACAGCTGTCTAGAGATTCCAGGTGAACAAATTCAGGCTCTCCAGTCTTCACTTAAGTGTTCTTTTTTCTGTTTACTTTCCATCACACATAGGACCCAAAAAGTTCCACAAAAAGGAGCAAAATGAATCCAGTGCTCTGTACTTTTCCTAGTTATATATAGTCAAATGAATGGAGTGAGAGCCTATTTGTACACACAAACACATACAAAAACACAACTCTGGGGCACCTGGGTGGCTCAGTGGGTTAAGCCGCTGCCTTCGGCTCAGGTCATGATCTCAGGGTCCTGAGATCAAGTCCCGCATTGGGCTCTCTGCTCAGCAGGGAGCCTGTTTCCTCCTCTCTCTCTCTCTCTCTGCCTGCCTCTCTGCCTACTTGTGATCTCTCTCTGTCAAATAAATAAATAAAATCTTAAAAAAAAAAACACACAACTCTGATTTGTCCATCTTTCTCAGTTCTGGGGAACAGTGATTTTAGGAGCACTTCATCAGGAATTGGAGATTTATCCTATAATCCTGCCCAGAACAGGAACATTTTCCAAAACTAGGCCCAAAGACAGCAGTAATTAAGACAGAAAATTAAACTGCTTATCTTGAGATTTCAGGAAGCAAACGGAGAAATATTTTTGGACTAGGGATTTTATGTTACTCTTTAAAGCCTCTCAACTGTAAAGAGAGGTAAATAGAGGTCCATCTATAAATTAGTCATGATTGGAAGCCTCTAGAAGTAGAGAAATGAGGGAAAAACTAAATTTAGTCTTCTCTTCTACAACCCCACCAAATTTTACTTCTGTGCTATTGTCTCGGAATATGTTTATAACCAGCTTTTTCCCAACTGTCCCCTCATTTCCCCTTCACGCCTATAAGTCAACCCAATCATTTTTTATACTGAAATTTTCAAATGCTTCCAGATATAGGCCAAGCTCTTACTTAGGAAGGAGAGCTGGAAGCACCCCTTAGGAAGGGGTGGGACAAATTAATTCCTAACAGAATACAGAAACACATACAGAAATAGAAGCAGGAGGAATATGGGAAAAGGCAGGGTCTCAGGCATTTCACAGAGGGACTCTACTCTCTCGATCCTTCCAGCACTTTCTTACCAGGGTGACTAAAACAGGGAGTCTTGCTTCATTCACCCTCTTGCCCCCACCAGCCCCTAAGTTCTGAGTCTAGAAACTTAATGAATGTCTGATGGATAAGTGCACACAAGAATGAATAGAACAGCAAATCCCATGAAAGAAGATGGGGGGAGAATTAGAATTGGAAAGAAGAAAGAGTAGAAGACCAAGTCCACCTTGCTCCCACCAAAAGCAGATTTCCAGAGAACAGAAATAGATTCTCTTGGCACCAGGCCATAATGCGGTTTCTACAACCTAAAGATCAGTACTGTGCCCTCTTGTTTCTTCTCCTACTGTCCTTCCCTTCTTTCCAAAGTCAGGAAGTCTGTAAAAGTATGTTACTGTACAGACCACCGGGCAAACCGCCAACTGTCCTCCGGGGAAAGCCAAGCCTAAATCTCATTTTAAAAGGATACTGATTTTATTATGGCCCTAAATTACCGTAATCAGAGAATACACATTGAACTTGCATGTTCTCAGACATGCGCAAAATGCGTACAACTATGGAAAATGGATCTTTTCAACCTGGAATTTTCAAGTCCTGATGATTCTATGTGTCCTATTGTCAAAATATTGAGATTACAGAGACACGTACTATAGGACCCTCATCTGCAAAGTCTTCTCTGACTTTCTTCAACTAGATTACAATCTCTTCCATCTTCTGGATTCGGTCATACTTCATCTACAGGCTCCTGTAACCTTGCCACTTTCTAATGAGTATTGTTTTTAGGCTCACGTCTAATCTCAACCAGAGGCAGCTACGTGAGGACATGATGCCCCACAAAGTATTTACAGTGCCTTATGCAGTCTTTGCTCCTTACACTCTCAAAATTTTTTGTTCGGTTAGATGAAGTGAGTCAATCTATTCTGATCATAGTTCAGTTAAACTGTTGGTCAAAAGAATCCCCACAAATCTTTTACATCCCAAGATGTTTAGGATGAACTGTAATAGTTATCTTCCCTCAAGTATTCATTTTATGCCCTGCATTATGCTATACACTTTATTGGGCATTTTCTCCATTCTAACCCCACTCGAACCCTATAATAGGTAGTATTGTCCTTCTTACAGGGGAGGAAGGTGAGGCAGAAAGCATGAACAAACTCTCCCCATTTACCCTGCTAGGGAATTGGGAAAACTGGGTTTAAACCCAGGTCATTGTAGTGAGCAAGGTGGGCCTTCCTGATCTTTACTTCAAGAAATTTTTTTTTTTTTTTTTTTTTTTTTAGAAGGAACCCAGGCAGAGTTTATACACAGACTGGCCAGTAGCTCTGGTCTAAAAAAGCAAGATTCTCCCTCACAAAAAGAAACAAATTCTTTAAATTCCCTGAAAGCTCCTGCTCAAAAGAGGTGCCAGGGCCTTTGAAGGGAGAGTGACAGTAAGTCAGATTTAAACCCAGAATGACCTGGAAGCCCAGATTGACTACAGGCTCCTGTGATACCCAAAAGCCTATTGTGCTGTAAATTTATAGTCTGGGAAGTTGAGTTTTTGTTCTTGAACAGGAAAAGGACTTCAAAGTCTCTGCTCCTACTGGAATAGATCTTTCATAACTCAATTTACCTAGATTTATTTTTCAGGAGGTATGAACTATTTCTTCCAGGGAGATTATTTTTCAACATTTCCTTATAAGTAATTTTCTTAAAGAAAAAAATGCAATTAAATATGCAAGACCTTGAGCTGTTGTGTAAGAAGAATGTATGCTTAAGTGAGGGTAGTCTATGTTTAGGCTCACGATTAACATTGAAACACAACAGGTATGAATTATTACCCAATCATTCGTGCTCTAACGTGCCTTCCCACTTAATTGGAGCAATAAGTCCTAGGATTCACTGGGGCTTTTTCCTGACTGACATCACCCTTCATTCTTGAAGCAAGATACTTACAAAGAAATCCTCAAAATAACAATGGAATATTCATTCATGTGCACCAGCTTATCCCCAGGTGTTACTTAGGAAAGTTGCAGACCTGGGAATCTTCTTTGTCCTGAAAATACCCTGTGGGCCACCATTACTTTCCTTCTCTGAATTCAAAACTTAGGGTGACTTAAAGATCAGAGAGGCAGAGATGTTGGTGGAATTTCAAGGAGTTTCAAGGAGTATGTTTCCAAGGGATGTGGTATTTTTTTCCAACTTCTCTCCTTCTGCCTTTGTTCTCAGTCTCAGGAATTACTTAGACCCTCTGGCTTTTTCCATTTGGGTGGCTCAGTGGGTTAAAGCTTCTGCCTTCAGCTCGGGTCGTGATCCAAGGGTCCTGGGATCGAGCCCCATGTTGGGCTCCCTGCTCAGCGGAGAGCCTGCTTCTCCCTCTCCCTCTGCTTGCCTCTCTGCCTACTTATGCTTTCTCTATTTCTCTGTCAAATAACCAAATAAAATATTTTTTAATGTTTTTCTTTTCTTTCTTTTTCTTTTTTTTTTTTTTTAAGTCCTTTTTGGACTCAAACCAGAGTCTGAAGTGTTGCTTCTTTTGCATATGAGGAGTGAGAGGTTACATTGACATTGGGGGCACTGGTGAACACAGGAAGTGTTTGGGGTTTGGGGTTTCTTGGGAGAACCTCTGAAAGAACATCACCCAGGCCGCAACACAGCAGCCTTGAAGAAAGAGGAGACTTTGAACACCATTAAAGGAAAACTGATCTCATAATAACTACAATAATACAATTTTTGAGTGTTTACTACAGGCCAGGCACTGTTCCAGGGTTCATTCTTCTCTTACTTCCTTTGATGCCAGTCATAGCATCTTGAAGAGAGGCTGCTTGTTATTCTCCCCTTGCAAATGGGCTAAGTACTCTGACAAGGTCACACAAACAGGAAGTGGCAAAGCTAGGATTCAGACACCGAAGGAAAGTTAAGTGTTGTGTTAGAAGTATTATCTGTTTGATCCCTTTCATTTACTGTCTCACTGACTCAGGGAAGAAGGAAGGAAACAGATGAAGTGTGACATGAAGCCATGTCAGTTACTTATTTCTCAATTTTTCTTTCTTTAAATATAGAAACAGTCTCCTCTCTTCCCCTTGCCATGGCCTCAAATGACTAGTGTAAGTTTTATTCAAGAGACTTGTGTCTTGCTTTCATGAAGACTAGAAATTGCCTAATAGCCAGGAAATAATAGGTTATGTGTTCATAAAGAATCCCTAGGATTCTTCCCTTGATGGGGTGCGAAGTAATTGTCAGACAACACTTAATAGCTCTCCTTAACGTCAGCGTGAGACGAGAAGTGCTGAACAATGTTCTTCTGCCCATCTTACTAGGAAGGATGATAAAAAATTGAGGGCTAGAAAAGCACATTTTGAAAGGTCAGCCAACCAGTCAATCACTTAAAAAAAAAAAAAAAAAAAGAAAAAAGAATCAATCAAGCAGCAAGTGCTTTGCAAATCCTAGTAAGGTACAAAGGACAATTCTAGGCTTTAGGAGAGAGAAGGGAAAAAACACCAAGAAAGGAAATAAAGAAAATAGAGAGATGGGAAGGAGAGAAGGAACAAAGGAATGGGAGAAGCGAGAGAGGAGAGAACACTGGTAGCCTCTGTAGGCAATTGAAATCCCTCGCCCATCATCACTTCTTCCTTCAGTGAAAATAATTTTTTTAAAGACTTATTTATTTGAGAGAGAGAGAACGGGAGGAGGAGAAGGAGAAGAGGGAGAGTATCCTTGAGCAGACTCCAAGCTGAGCACAGAGCCCAATATGGGGTTGGATCCCAGAACTCTGAGATCATGACCTCAGCAGAAACCAAGAACTAACACTTAACCAACTGAGCCATCCAGGTGCCCCTCACCGAAAATAATTCTAAAAAATCCTAAAAATAATTCTAAAAATTCTACACTATCCTTATAAGTTCAATAGTGATATTATAGATTTTATGTACTTCTTTGGCCTATTATCAACAAAGATAGTTGGAGAACAGAAGACAATAGATGCAATTAGCCTTTGATCTTCAAAGATCACTGTAAGTTCTCTGAAACCTGTGTATCAGCTAAACAACACTAAGCTGCCTTGAAATTCCAGTTTACTAAGTTTTTATAAAGTCTTTCAGTTATGTTTTTTAGTCGTCTCCCTAACATATAATGGTTCTTTCCTTTTGTGGCCACATTTAGTATTAACCCAAATTAGATCCCCATGAAGCTCACTGTGGAGGAGTAAATGACAAGATATTTCCTATACTAAGGAGAAAGACTGTGATTTGAAGTTCAACAATTATTTTGTGCACTATTTCCCTATGACAAAAAAGTCAGTATTTTTCTACTTATGTTTCTTTTCCAAAAACCTTTTCTCTGAAGTTCAATTCAAATATCTGTTGAGGGTGGTCTAAAAATGAGACAAAAATGGGAGAGCTCGTCCAGACCATCCAATCTCAAATTTGATAAAAACAAATTTTATCAAGAAGGACCCATGTTCCTATTTGCTCAAGACAATCCCAGTATATCTTTGTGCTCTTGATGGAATTTTTAATATTACCTCCTTTAACTCCCACACATGTCCCAATTTGGATGATAACTTTCATGGTCGCCTAGAACATATATCTAAATATGTGCATAGAAGAAACACATCTTTTTATTGCAGCAGAAAAATATGAGTACCTTAGACTCAGTACCTGTTATGTGATCTTACATAATTTGTTATCTCTCTGAGCCTCAGTGTCCATATTATAAACTGGGAGATGAAATTATCTCCTTAAATTTTTGTGTGAGGATCCAAAAAGATAAGGTCTATGAAAGTGCTTGATAGATTAGAAAGCTCTCACAACTGCTGATAATCATTGTTCTGATTCAGCTTTCTATAAATTAGGTATAAGGCAGAACCAAAAAACTACAAAAACTGAAGACCTGGGAAATAGGACTTCATAAGAAATACTTGAAGCTATCTGACTTCAGACTGGAACAAGAACAAAAATCTTTACGTTTAATTTCTAGGTCACCAATCTGGCCATTTAGAGACTAGTAAACATTAACATACACACACACAGACACAGACACAATATGTTAAATGTTGTACAGGCTACATATTTTATCTTATTTATAATACATTCTTTTTTTTAAGATTTTATTTATTTGACACAGAGAGAGAGATTACAAGTAGGCAGAGAGGCAGGCAGAGAGAGAGGCAGGAAGCAGGCTCCCTGCTGAGCAGAAAGCCCAATGCGGGGCTTGATCCCAGGACCCTGAAATCATGACCTGAGCCAAGGCAGAGGCTTAACCCACTGAGCCACCCAGGCGCCCCTATAATACATTCTTAAAAGAATATATTTAGCCCCATTTTACAGATGAGGAAACATCAAACTTGAAGTCAAAAGATTTTCCCAAGATCACACCTGTTGAAGGTGGGGGGAAGCAGAGTTGTATCGTAATCCCCTTCAGAATGCATATCTGGAAAGAACTCATTTGTTTAAATCCTGTTGCTGTGATATGATAACATTTAATTTCCTGATTGCCCTTGTATTCAGAGATCAAATTATTGGTACATTTACATTAATCTGAAGGAATAAAGTGAAGGTGATCCTATTTTCACTAGGACATGTTGGTAGTAGATTTAATCAATGGTGTTGTTTAGGGTACTTTACAGACAGATTAATAACAGATTTTTATTTCTTCTCATCTGCCCTAAGAGTTGATTTCAATAAAGCCGACGAAATAAGCCCAACTACTTAATTTAGCATGAGGAAAGCTCAGTGTGCTTTGTGTTTCTTTACCTGTTCAAACAGGTTACCAGATAGGTGGCTTATCCGTTTTTTGAAGAGGCTGCTTATTTGTTGCAGTCCAACAGTGCAAGTCATTGTGATCCTTTTTTATTCCGTCAGTGCTGTCAGGAACCTCTGAGCAATAAGTGAACCAAAGCAACAAGGGTCCAACTTGCTTTATTTTGGTCAGCAGGCCAAATGTAAGCCAACTGTTAAATGTGTTTTAAAAATAAAAGGCAAACAAACAAAACAAAACAAAAAGATTTAAAGATCATGAAAACAGTCTCCTTTCCAAGCTTTTAAATTATTTATTTTGAACTCCAAGGATTTTTTTTTAATTTTATTTTGATTATAAATTCTTTCTGCCCAAGAACAGAGCAGTAAATTTGGCTCGATGTCCCCAAAAAAAAAAGAGCAGAATTTTTGGCATTGAATCATTATAACAACATAATTTTCCAGCTCATGCCTACTCTTTATCTAGATTAGAGAAGCATTTATTTTTACAGCAAATCTAGGTTCTTTAGAGTGAGAAGTGGTAATACTGCGCGATAGAGAATCAGTCGGAGGATTAACCTGCTAAGCAAGTGGCTTATGGTGAGTAAACTGGCAACTTGGGAACACAGGAGAATCTTATGGTTTATACTTTGTGAATTTCCCTGTCATTGTTGAGTTGACTGGACTCAAAAAGTGGAAAAGATACACAAATATAGGTTCCGGGGACTTAAACCAGAAGAGCTCCTGGGAATAATGTTAGTAATTCTCCTTTTGCGTCTTCATGCTCTGCAGCCCTTCTACAAGTCCCGGTGGTTCTGCGGAAGAAGCGCTATTCGAATCCATCCCTATCTTCACCCCTTCCTTCCGGTATTCCTCACAGGGACTGAGCAATCCTTGCCACATGGCTTCCAAAACACTCATCTCTCCAACCTTTAGTCTCATGGTTTTCACAGTCTTTAAGCTGTAGAAATCATTTATGTGTCTAAAATTGTATGTCAATGCTCACTGGGGTAGGGCAAGAAAAAGAAGACATTTTGCTTGAAGGAAATTCAGAACCAAGAGTGTTTAAAAACCAAAGATCTAATCCAGTTCATTTTTTTAATCCTAGTGTTGCATCAAGAATCATCTGAGAGGCATAAGATACGCATCCTGTATCCTGCCCCCCAGGAGTTCATTCGGTAGCGATGGCTGGGATAGGACTCAGAAACCTTCATGTTTAACCAACATCCCCAGGTGATTCTGAAAGATCTGGTTCCAAGCCCATTTTTGAGAAATACTGCCAGTTCTGTCTGATCTCTGCATCTTGATCTCACCACAGGTCTACTTAGGGAATCCTACTGGCATCCCAAATATTAATTTCAGGTATATAGGCTAGACAGTTCAAAATATGACCTCCACCTGCCTCTAAAACTCTCTGGACACACCTCCACTGGGCCAGATTTGTCACTCTTCCTTGAGCCCAGCTTGCCCTTTCATACCTTGGTTCCTTTTTTATTGTCACTACCTAGAGTATTTTCTACCTGGGATAGATCTCCTGTTTTTAAGACCCAGTGTAAATATTGCCCTCTCTAGAAACCCTTTCTCATCTGCCCCTTTCCAGAGTGAATCTGTCACTTCCTCTTCTGGCATATTCGATTTACAATAGCCCTAATCACTTTATATATAAAAAAATATATATGTTATCTCCTCGACTGAACCATAGGATCCTTGAAGCCAAAGATACCATCTTAATCACCTGCATTTCCATGGCCCAGCAAAAATTTTGGTATATGGTAGGAGATCAACATATATTTGTCAAGATAATTAAGTCACCATTTGCGTCATATGGCAGGATAGTAGATAAAGAACTGGACAGGTGTTCAGAGGAGTTGGGTTGCTTTGCTCTTCTACCACTTCCTAGGTTTCTGAGTACAAGAAAATGGCTTTATGCCAATAAATTTGACAACTTAGATGAAATAAATTTTCTGGAAATTCACATTTCAAAAGCTGACAATGAAGAAATAAGAAAAATATGTATATATGAATAGCTACCTATGAATGAATGAATGAATGAATAGAATTATACCTATGAAGCAAATTGAACTCATAATAATTTTGAAAAACAGTCCCACAAAGAAAATTCCAAGTCAGGATGGTATTTCCAGAGGATTATATCAAAGATCTGAAGAAGAATTAATACCAATCTTACACAAATTCTTACAGAAAATAGAGTTTTTGAGGAACTCATTTTTAATTCATTTTATTACCCATAACATTATCCTGATACCAAAATCTAAAAAGACAAAACTAAAGACCAATGGAATGAGATATACACAAAAATGTTTAACAAAATATTCACATTAAACCCAGCAATTTAAAAAAAAAGTGAATACATTTTGTCCACATAGTTTTGTCCCAGAAATGCAAGATTAACACTCAAAAGCAAAATAAAACAAAAATCTTTATATACAATATTTTTTGATGAAGGGAAAAAACTGTGATTATGCAAAAGATGTACAAAAAGCACTTGACAAAATTCAACACCCATTTAAGATTTAAAACTTAGAAAACTAGGAGTAGAATGAGTTTTTCCTTCCTGATAAAAGACTAACAAAACCTACAGCTAATATTACTAATGATAAAAATTGAAAATTTTCCTTCTAAAATGGAGGGGAAAAGGCAAGAATGTCTCCTCCGACTGCTTCTATTCAACATTTCACAGAGTAAGAGAGGGGGTGATGGAGCAAATAGGAGAACCGAGATCAGCAACATGTTTATAAATGCTAAAGCCAGAGGACAACTGTTGATGACAGTGACCCATGTTATTCACCCTATTTTTATGTATGTATAGAATTTTCCACCATTGTGGGAGGAAAGCCATTCTATAGAAAGAACCAGCTTTCTTCATTTTGTCCACTATTCCAGTGCCTTCACAAAGGCTTGAGTTGGGTTTTGAATGATGCAGAAGGCAATGCAGAAAAAAAGGGGAGGACAGAGAAGGTTAGGAATAAATAGAAACAAGAACAGACTTTCTGTGTTGTAAAGGTAAATGCCTTTTTGAAGAGGATATGTGCTGGGAAAGAGAGGGGGAGATATAAAGTAAGTTTGGATACATTGGGTTGCATTCAATCATTAAAGACCCTGAAAACCTCATAAAGAATAATACAACTTCATTTTCTGTATCCAAACTCCACCTTAATCCATTATGGAAGTATTTACTGAAGCCCATCAAAGGCTCAAAGAACAATTTAGATCAAACAGCATAACAGCAAATATCATCAGAACAAAAACCAAACACACAAACCTCTTCCTCAAAAGAGACTTCAGTGTACCAAAAACCAGATTTAGATCTCATCTGTTCTTGGTAACTTCATTCAACAATATTTCAGTATAACCAAAATTTGACCTTCTTTTGGAGTTTACTGTTTCTGTGGCTTGTGTAAGACATAATAATGTCAAATCCTTGCAAATCCTAAACTGACCAGGATTTAGTAGGATTCACTTGATGTCCTAGGAAGAAGTTTCAGGCCCAAAAGCTTAGAAACGGAATTCCAGTAATTTCTTGCCATAAATTTAGATAGCTACTTAACTTCTCATGGGTAAACTGGAAATGATAAAGCCTTTCTTGACCAGCATAGTTAAATAAAGCAAAATGGCACATGGAAAGTCAACATAAGGAACTTAGCACAGTGATTGGTCAGTAGAAATGTTTCCGTTCGCTCTAACACAGCATCTAGAATTCTGCTTCATTGTCACATCTGAGATGCTGCCTGCAACCCACCTGCCTCCCACCAGGAAGAGTGAGACAATTTGATGGCAATGGATCCGTGGAATCCCGCTCATTTTTCCTTTTTTGGAATGCCCAACACTGCTCACTTGCTTCCTGTATCCAATCAAGAAAGGCAAAATTTACCCAAAGACCAGTTATGAAGTCTTCTTCCAAAATCCCACTCTAATAGAATGCTTTCCAGTACAAAGCCATCTCAATATTTCTTCTTTTTAGTCTATAAAACATACCTCTCCTTTTTAATACATTTGTACACCTGCTGAAACAGTTGTGACCACAGATGAGTTCTCTTAATGTGAGTTTATGAAAAAATAACCTTCATTAATTTTGTCCCAGGTGTAGTTTTGCCTTTGACACATTATTTTCTCCTGGTTCTGAAAATGGGGCTGAGCACTGGATCAGGAAGTGAGCTCTCCAGAGCAGTACTGTTTTCACTGAAAAAGTTCTGAAGTCAAACAAGTGTCTGAAACTTGCTTGACAATGCGTACAGCCTTGTGGGGGTTACTGGTATATTTGAAGGCCTGGAGTGATACACCCTTGTGTTTCAGCTGATATGATCCAAATTTCTTCCACCCACCAGGGAATCCTTTCTTATCTTCCTCATAATGTTATAGTAGTCAAGTTACCAACCCCTTGATGGTGGGGTTGGGGGTGGTGTCACTCTCCCATGACCTAATAATGTACCCAGAGGATGCTAACTAGGTAATGAGAAAAATAGGGATGCAAACAAAGGAGAAGACAAGCTCATATAGAAGGAAAGAGAAAGAAAAGGGAGAGGGGAAATAGAGTGGAATGACAAACAGCTAAGGCATATGTGGGAAGAAATAATATATTGGGAGAAATTATGTCTTTTCATTCAAAATCCTGTTAGGTTCAGGAGGGCTGCATTGGAATCGCTGAAATGTCAGTTATTTTAGGCAAGCAGAAGTTGAGCTCCCTTCTCTAATCTTTCTTTTGAACTAGGTTTTGGTCATCCTTGAGGCCTATGTGAAGATACATTTCAAATTAGGGCTTCAATGTTGTCTGGCTTTGGAGAGCACTTAAGCTTACAAAAGAAAGAAATTGGTACATTGCAGTGTCAAGCTAAATAGATGATTTATTGACATTTTTTTCAGAACTACTCTAGGTTATTTTTTGTGGCATGTATCCAAATGGAATAGCACCAAGGTGTTTATATAGGCTCAATTTCTACACTACTCTAATATCGCAATGAAGTATTTTTATGGCATGTAACCTTTCCCTCTAAATGGGGGTTTGGTCTTCCTTTAAGTTTTAAGTTGATCAGTGTCCGGCTATTTGAGGAATTATAGCTGTACCCAGCAACTTGCAAGGCTGGGGGCAAACGGGCTGACAATTGCTTTGCGTTACTCTACTTGGGACCAATTTAGAAGGCCGGCTAGCTGTTGTGCATAGAGGTGAGCGTAAGCGAGATTTTCACTAGGCTGCCTCAGTGCTCAAGGTCTTGCCCAACAGAAATGTTTATGTGACTCCACTTCAGATCACTGTGTCCCTCTGTGCAAGGACTTCCATGCACAAGGGTGCTAGAGTAGAGGGCAAGAGGTAAGCAAATCCAGATCACCCTTTTGCTAAGGCATTTGCCCACAGGGCTGCATTTGCCCAAATTCATCAATTTTTCCAAATTTGCACATGAGGGCCTTACACATGGGCAGCAGCCTGGCCTCCTTTCATTCATTCAGTCAGTCAGTCAGTCACCTTTTTCTGAGTATCCCCTGAGGACAAGTCATGGTTCTAGATATTGTAGCCCATAAAAAGATAAAACTATCCAGTCTAAAGAGATTAAACATGTACACAAATATAAAGCTGAAAAAGCATAAAAGGAGCACAAATGAAATACCTGGGAGCAGGTTCCAGATTTGGGGGCCCATCTCTGGTTTCCTCCAGGTGGGTGCCTTCATTTTCACTATTCCTAATCTCTTTCATTTTCCTGCCTTGGACCGGAAGGTCCTGCCTTCTTCTTCCTTATTGCACCTCTGTCCTACAACAGAGACTCTACCGTCTTGTGACCCACGCCAATGCCCTGCAAACTTCTGTACATGGTCAGACCATATTTTAGGCCCTGTGGTTTACAACTACTTACCTCTGTGGTTAAAGGCAGAAGTGGTCATAGACAATACATAAACAGAGGAACACAGCTGTGTTCCAATAAAACTTTATTTATGGACACTAAAATTCAGATTTCACATAACTTATAATATGTGGTAAAATATTATTCCTCTGTTTTGTTTTTGGGTTTTTTTTCTAACCATTTAAAACATAAAACCCGTTCTTAGTTCATGGACCACACTCACACAGCCAGCAGGCTGGATTTGGCCCATGGATCCACATTTGGCTGACTCCTAACCTAGAGCATGTGTAGGGTAGGGAGTAGCACCCAGAGCCATTAATATGCAAGCAAGGTGGGTAGAGGATAGAGGAACGGAGGGAGGCAGATAAGAAGGTCCAATATAGAAACCTACCGGGAAGTTAAATCTTACAGTGCCCTTGTGCAAGGTTTGTAGGATCATTATGTATGCAGAACTGGTTTGGTAGAATAGGCTGACTTTATGTGAGCACTTGTAACTTGTTATGACACGGGTTCTAAGCTTGTATAGCAAAGGCCAGCTGTTTACCAAAATGTTTCCCTCTTCTTCAAGGTCAGGCAGATAGGATACATTTCCCATCCACACTTGCAGTTAGCTATGGCTGTGTAACTGGTTCTAACCATGGAATGTAAGCAGAGGTGAGGAGAGGTTAGGTGAGTCACATTTAAGGACAGGGAAGGGCTCACTCCCCTCTTCTCCCAGCTGAAGGGCCTTGAAGATGGGCTCACATTAGATGGTGGAGCACAAGGGTGAAGGAAACTTGGTCCCTCAAGGACCACATAGAGAAGAGCTGCTCACTGCCCAGGAACTTCCACTTGAGACAGTTACAAGAACAGGGAAGATACCTTTACATTCACAAATTTTATATATATATATATATATATATATATATATATATATATAAAATTTTTAATTAATCAATTTATAGTTTATATATTATACATTCATAATTTATGATTTTAATTAATTAATTTATAATTTATATATATTATACATTCATAATTTATAAATAAATAAATAAATAAATAAATAAAATTTAGCCTCTTTGTTACAGCAGTCAGTGCTACCCTAATTAACACAGCTGTCAAATGTAGAACCATGTCTTTTTAACCTTTATGCTTCCGGCATATGTTTCAATACTTGGTCCACAACTGTTGTTGACTAAAGAACTGATGGACTAAAAGAAACATCATTGCCATTCTATATTCTCCCATCATCCATTGAACTGCCTTTATCTTCTCTCTGGAGTGGTTCCATTGTCCTCATGGTGCCACTCAGCTGCCCAAGTTCGCTGTATTGTACTAACCCCTCTAGTCTTACCTCAGTAATATTCTTGGAGCAATACTTCTATTTCCTTGTGTGTAAAATCTATGCTTATTCAGCTGAATAGAGCTTTAAACTAATTGATGCTAAGGTATAAATGTCTAAGATGGTTTATTGCATGGTCATTATTCACAGAATATAAAACATATATTCATATTTTAAAAAGAAAAGTTTGTGCCTTAATATGAAAAGCAAGCACAGAATTTTTTTTTTTTCCTCCATCAATGAAGCATTCAAAGAGCTTTCCTTTGGGACACAAATGATACACGAGTATTTCCCAACTAAAGAGACAGACTGCAATCACAGGAAGAAGGAAATATCTATAATACAAACACCTAAAGTATCAAAAAAACAAAACAAAAAAAAACCCTTAATATCAGGTTTTCACTGTCTTTAAGTTCTTATGGTTCTGAAATTTATATTCTAATCTTAACTGTCTATTTTCATTTTCATGGATGTGAAATCTTAGGTTCTCAAAGGACTTGGATATCATCACGTCTAGCCTCTCACCTTTAGAGAAATACATGCTGCCATTATCGATAATATAATCCTTTACACAAAGAATTCTACTCCACCCCCAGTCTTCTCTTCACTAGGTTAAGTAGCCTCAATTCCTACAGGAATTTTTTGCAAATATATTTTAATCCATTCGTCTTTTTCATTTCTCCTCCAGTTGTTCACTCTTTCTCAGGTTACAGGGTTCAAAAAGGGACATGAGAGTCGATATAAAGACATAACCAACAAGGCCAGCCAGGACTCTATATAGACAGAGTTTAAAGCTGCCACCCTGGTTTGATTTGACATACAGGAAAGCTCCTGGTTCTCCTCTTCTCCAGCCCCACTCCCCCAGCCAAAAATAGCTCCCCTATCTTGCCTGCCAAAGCTGATTTTCCCATCAGTGGAGGGCCTTTGGGAAAGTGAAGGGGAGAGGCAGCTGATATTTCTTAAGAAAATGTACTTGGCTCTACACTGGATACATTATATACATTATTTCATTTTTTTTTAATATTTTATTTATTCATTTGAGAAACAGAGAAAAAAAGCATGAGTGGGGGTGAGGGGCAGAGGGAGAGGGAAAAGCAGACTCCCCACTGAGCAGGAAGCCCAACATGGGACCCAATCCCAGAACCCCAAGATCACCCGAGTCTAAGGCAGATGCTCAACCAACTGAGCCAGATCACCCGAGTCTAAGGCAGATGCTCAACCAACTGAGCCACCAAGGCACCCTTACATTATTTCATTTAGATCTTACAAGGATCTTGAGAAGTCATTAGTGTATATAACATAAAGGGGACAGTAAGTATTCACTAAGGGCCCCTGGGTGGCTCAGTCATTAAGGGTCTGCCTTCTGCTCCAGTCATGATCCCAGGGTCTTGGGATTGAGTCCTGAATCAGGCTCCCTGCTCAACAGAGAGCCTGCTTCTCCCTCTTCCTCTCCCCCTGCTTGTGTTCCCTCTGTCACCCTCTCTCTCTGTCAAATAAATAAATAAGATCTTTAAAATTTTTTTAAAAAAATTAGTATTCACTAAAATAGAAGAACCCAAGCTCTCTGGTCTGAGAGATCTGGGTTTGGATTCCAGCTCTTGCATTCACCATCTGTCAGACCTTAGCTAATTTGTTTATCCTCGGCCTTTAAAAGCTCAGGTCTCACTTATATAGTTTGAGACCCACAGCACAGCATGTTGTGATGAAAAACCGACATAATGTAAATGCATAACCCAGTTCATACCTCCTGACAAATGTTCAGGATGTTTAAGCCACAATTATTATTAATCCCATTTTACAGATAAGGAAATTGAGAATCAGCAAAGTTAAAAGATTTGTCTCACAGCACAGCTAGAAAGTGGAGTATAGAATCTAAACCTAACTTTGCCTCCAAAACTCGTGTTCTTTCCACTGCTGTTTCCAAAAGACTTCTCATAAGCTCATGTGAGTTGCCTAGGAGAAGTCCCTCAGTTCTGCCACTATAATTTTAGACTGTCCAACTTAAGAACACAAGTATGTAGCTTTGAAATGATGTAAGCAAGCAAGTAAGTAGGCAAGCCTTCGGAGCTGGAGAGAATGAGTCAGAAGAACAGGCCCCAAGAAAATGTGGTGTGAAAGGGAGAAGGGAACGAAAGGGCTTTGAGAGAGCTAGACCATCCAAGGCCGCTGGTCAGGACACTGCGAACATTCCAGAATTGAGCACCAAAGACAACACGGGGTGGTGTTGGACTCACTGATATCACAACACCTCTGACAGGAACTTGAGAGGGAGATGGGGCAGTTCATCCTCTGACCCGGGCCTGAGTCAAAAAGCAGCTCCATTTTTCAAATTGATAAGGGAGAAAATGCTTAAAGAAAGGGAGATCCTTTGTCAAGGAGAAGCAAGACTAAGGGAAGCCTGAAGGTGAGCTTGCTCAGTTCAGTTTCTTAGGGTTCTCAGTCAAGCTAGAGTTCACACTTTGAGTCGATATTTGTTTTATGTCTCATGGTATACCTTCTACATTCAAGCAAAAGATAGTGATGAAATTCTTGACTCCAAAGCTAGACATGCAGGAGTCAAATCCTGGTTCCTTCACTTCTAGCTGTGGGATTCTGGGCACATTACTTGCCTGTGTATACCCTAGGCTCTTCATCCACCAAATGGGGATAATAAGAGTACCTATCCTGTAGTGAGGATTCAGTGAGTTAAAATATATGAGCAAATTTAATTCATTTATTGTATACTATTTTACTTATTATATATTCATTTGATTTATTAATATATTCATATATCATGTACATATTCATTATATATGTGTGTGTATATATATGTTCATCATATATGTGTGTATATATATTTTAGATATTGTTATTATTTTCTTATTGAATCCTCACAACCAGTCAAGAAACAGAGACCAATGTACTTTCAGTGGCTTGCTCAATCTTTCCCCCACTAGCAACAAGAGGGATCAGAACCCAAGGAGAGAACTTGATACAACTCTATGTCCAGTTGTCCTCTACCTTACCATACTGCTTTTGTTCCATGGGATGATGTGATGTGTAGGGGAAAGCCCAGTGGCCCATCAGATGGTGTTTTCCAAATAATCTGAAGTTTTCTTTTATCGCTAAACAGTCAGTTCTGGGCCTTAGGGACTGGCTTTCAGCCAATGTCAAATGGCCATCTGCATGTGACCAAGAGCCCTCATTAGGGACAAAACATCAAAATATCAGCCTACTTAATCCTAATACAAAGAAGAGCAAATGAAATAAAGGCAGAGGGCAAATGCGCTAAGATGCACTGAACAAAACGTTTATTGAACTATAACAAACAGCCGTTGCTCATCTGGAATTAAGGAAGGCATCACCATGGTCTTTCATCCTCACCACCACACAGGATCTGGAGTGGCAGATAGGTTCTGGTGAAAATAAAAAAAAACGGTTCCCTTCAGATGTATCCATTTAAAGGTTCTGGCTGGGTCATTCTGTAGCCGAGGGGGAAGGCTATGGAAGTGAGATGAGTCATAGGAACTAGCGCTGCTGTACATAAAATGTTAGGTGCTAACTTCTTTGTGAAAGCAGCTGCCTTTCAGATTATGGGGCAGTTTCTCTTGCTCCCTCTTCCTGAATTAATGTTTGCTCTCAAAATGCGGGTGTCTGTGTGTGTTATGCAACAGCTGGTGGCTGGACATAAATCAATAAGCATGCAAGCATGTGTGCAGTTCACACTGGTGGGAACACCTGGAGAAGAGCATGCTTGAAGTGGCCATGAGCATCTCAGCCTTCAGGAAGATGGGGAGTGCCAGTGGCCACAGTGAACTGCTCCAGTGCAACATCTGGACCATTACTTGAGACAGACCAGATGGACTAGATCAGAGGTCAGGAGGTATTAACTCTACAGACATGAAATCGCCATTTTCCCAGATCCAAACTTGCTGAATATTGGTCATTTCTCATGGTTCAATCACCTATACCGCTAAGGTAATGAAGATAAATCTTAGGGTGAGATGAATTCCATTAAATGGGGAGCAGGATCTCCCAAATATATGGTAGTAAGCAAGGGGGGAAAAAAGTGTTTCTGTTGCAGAGGAGCACTGACTTGGACCTCTAAGGCACACCCATGATAGACTACATGAAAGGATTTGATAAACAAAGGATTCCCTTGAATCACAGAAAACACTCATGCCTGATATAATTTTTGAATGTCTCCTTATACAACCAAACTCCATTTTCTCTGGAATAATCATATATATATATATATATATATATATATATAATCCCAGACTCTCCCAAACATTCTAGGCTTGTAGCTCCTAATGGCAAGATGAAATAAAGTCAGGTGAGTCAAAGCATTTCTCTACTGACCAAAATAAATGGGCAAATATTTTCTCTTCTGTTTTCTCAGTAACTTAAACGTTCCTGTGGGATCAGACCATTCCCTGATGTTTCTTCCCTCCCAGCCTCTATCTGGCTCTGGACGTTAGCAAAAAGGGAGGAAAGATCACCAACAAGGCTAAAGATGGGGACAGAATTTTCTCAAGCCACCTTCTTGACACAAAATTTGAAGACGAGATCTAACTTTATTTTTCTTATCACTCAGCAAAATAAAGTGAATGTATTTCAGTCAAAATTCAGCCTCCTGCGTGAAGGAGCCCACAGTGACAGCTCTGCCTATGTGCTGTTAAGTGGCCCGATTTTTTTTTAAGCCCAAGACATTTGTGTTAGAGAAAGTTCAGTTTTTCATTGCTGCTGCTTTTCTCTGAAACACAAAGGGTTAACTCAACCCATGGGTCAGCAGACCTATAAAAACTGCACCACTTCCCAGAAGACCCTCAAGAAGTACCCACTCAGTGCCAGTGCGAGCCCGTGCAAGAACGTGGATGCCACGTGCAGGGGGAGGGGACACTGAATTAAACGGTGGTGTGAGAGTTGTCGACAGGCTAATGGAGAAAAGTGGGGGTTTCTGGCTGTTTCCACGATGGTCTCTGCAGTGACAGATTGTCACCTCTGTGATCATCTCAAACCCAGAAAACAAGGCTAACCAATTTGGGGTTTGCCTGAGGGCCACAGAGCCAAAACTCCAGCCAACATTAACATAAAGCTAGTAACTGTGATGGCCACAGGCATGAGCAAAAATGAGGATATCCACTGACTAACAAGCACCCAGGACCACAGACCTAATCCCCAAACCCCCATACCAGTCTAGCTCTAGCTGAGCTTTGAAATAAATGATTTAAAAGATCATAAATCATCTTCCTCAGACTGGAGGTTGCACAGGACAATTCTTAGATGAACCTGGGAGTTGAGAATATTCTGGGGCATTTCACAAAAATATGTGGACAGAAATATGCTCTCATGACAACTTTTGTACACCATTTTTGGGCACACTACATTGTACTTACACATGCCTATCTTCCCAAGTTGTCATGAGGATTTTTAAGAACGAGAATAATGTCTTCAATAACTCTCCGTCACCATGGCTGTGACAGAGCCCAGTGCATCCTGGGAATCCAATATATGCTGATTGAATGACTGAATGAATGCATCATCAAACTCCTAGGAGTGCTGAAAAGATGTCCTATCTTGATGGCAAACACTACCCATTACTTTCCTTTTCCTTTTAAGATATGGAGGGCTTGGACTCCAAGTAAGAGACATGATAGGGACTTACTACACTCCTGCTAAGATCTACATTGGTACTAAGTATATTGACAGTGAAGAAAAAGGCAAAAAGAAAAAAATAATACTCCTTCCCAAGACACACTATCTATGAATAAAGAACATAATCCCATCTTGCTGCCATCAACATTTCAGCTGCTCCTCTGAGCGCTCCTTTACGGCTTTCCACTTGGGGAAGAGAGCAAGTGACAGGAGGTTAGGCAAGGTCTTCAAGGAAATGAAAACAGCTCTGAGTAATACAAGCTTCCATAAGGGTTTCTGGAGCTTTGTAAAAGAGAGACAGATTCTCTTTTGCTTTCTAAATGGCTCATTTTCAGGGAGTCAGGACTTTGTCAATACAGTAAACAGAGGCAATAAGAGGAAACACAAACATCCGACGAGAAGGTCAGAGAACAAGGTGTAAGAGACATAGGGGTATGGACCCAAATAAAATGATACAATAAGAATGTGTTGCATTTGTTCAGAGCAGGTAAAATAGGTTTCATGATTAAATTCAAAAACAACATTAAAAACAAGGATTCCAAGAGAATGAATAAGCAGTTTAGAGATTCCGATTTTGCAGTTAAGAAAGTTCAGGAATGCTAGCCAAGTGCAGATAAGAGAGTGCCAAGGAAAAGTAATATGCAGCAAAAAGAAAAAAACCAAAAACCAAAAACTGGGTATTTTACTTTGCCTTTCCCCATACTGAGGATTTGTAGAACTTTTTTGGAGCATATTTGAGGAAAATAATTATTTTATTTCTTTGTTTTAGAAAGTTAGAAGAGTCCATAGTAGACATTTTGAAAGAAAGTCTTAAAATGGCTGGTAAGTTAAGCCACGGATACAGAAATAAAGAATCATTTGGTCTTTAAGAGACAAAGTATTTTTTGAACTACAATGATATTAACTATGTCTATAATAGGAACCAAATGTATTGACATGTTCCCATATCTGTCATTGCTGACCCTTTCTGAGCATTTTGCAAAAAGTATTATAAGGATAATTCTGGATTGCTTTCAGTTCTCCCGTAATATTTAACAGAGTCAATCAAATAGCCCATGGTTCCTACTTTCATGGGCATGTAATTATCCAGTTCTACGTGGAGTTGAAATAGCAGAGATAAAATGCTTTATTGTTCCTAACAACAGTGTTAACCAAACATCCTTCAAGTGATATCCCCAAACAAAAATCAAATTTCAGCACAGACACACTAATCAAGCCTGACTATGTGAACTATACAAAATGCAAAACTGAAACTATGTGAACTATACAAAATGCAAAACTGCAATTTTAAGTTACAAGATGAATATATTCTGAGGAGTCTAATCTACAATATGGTGATTCTCACTAATAATACTGTTTTGTACACCTGAAACTTGCCAGTGTTCACACCACACACACCAAAAAGGTAGCTGTGAGGTGATGGATGAAGGCTTCACTTGATTTTGAGAATCCCTTCACAATGTGTAGATATACTAAAAATTTATAATTTAAAAAATTATATTGTATAAATATAGAGAATTTTTCTTTGTCAATCATAACTTAATGAAGTGGGGAGGGATCTAAAACTGAAACTTGCTTTTATATCAAATAAGTGAAGTTCATACTCTGGCTTTTATCAATGATATCAACAGAGTAATCTGCAAAATAAGATATTTAGTGTGGTTTAAATCTTGGGAGAACCAAGAGAAATTTGCAACCTGACTATCATAAAATAAATGCCAACAATGTGTGGACAAATGAGATGAGACCCAGTTTATCTGTAATCCTTCTTTTTTATTAGCAAAAATTAATCCAGGCTAGATCTCTTAGATTAGTGCTGGTAAAAGTTGGTAAAAACAGAAACATAAGAAACAACAATAGAAAAGAATAAAAATGAGAACTAATAAAAAAAAAAAAATCCCCTCAGAGAGAGATTTAGAAGGCTGGCACTTTCTGGATAGCATACTAGGTTACAATGTTGACCGTTTTGTGGTGTTTTTAGCACCTCTATTAGGATTTAAATTTATTTGCTCATATATTATTACTCTTGTGAGAAAATCTTTTGTTGAATACTGCCATTCCTCTTTCATAATTGAAAAAAAAAACTTACATATAGAGATAGCTCTGAGATCCAGGTCTGTATTTAAAAAATTTTTAAAAATTAACCATAAACACTTGTCTCAGTCTTAAGACAGTTACTTTTGATTAAGTGACTACAGAAACATGTTTGATTATACTTTTTTTAGAAGTACTCTCTGGCAAATGCCCTACATTTTATTTAAAATATTCTCCATGTAAGAACAAACCCTGGTAGTATTTGAAGCTAGTATTATTAGAGAGACCCAGCATTCTTTCTGGGTTTCTGAGATTCCTTTTAGTATTGCTGAACAAACACTAGTAATGTCTATGTCTTGAGCAGACTGAATTTGAATGGAAAATTACTAGCTTTATTATAATCACTTACAGACTTTTAAATTAAGCTGTCAATATTTTCAATAATGTATTTCAATCTTATTTTAAATTTTTAGTTAGATAAGCACTTCCTTTCTCCACTAGCTCCAGCTATTGCTAATTCAATATAGTCATTGAATAGGGTATCATGCTTCCCCCAAATAAGCAAGAATTAAGGACACAATCCATAGGCAAAAGCTCATTACTGCTGGCTTGTTTAACCCTTGAAATCGATCACATTTAAAGCAGCAATTTAACCTGATAACCCTCATCAACTTAATTATCTCAATCACTCATTCTAAAACTATTCTTATCCTCATACCACTTCAATTTCCCCCAAATCTTCTAGAAATCTGACCCTATGACCCAGCTTGTTTCTGTCGGATGGCCCCCACTGCAATGCCCAGGCAAAGAAAAGTCTGCGGTCATCACTTACATTTGTGCGTCCATGTTCCATGACAAAAGTTCCCATGATGCAGCTTTGTCAACATAATAGAGCTCATAAAGATTCACTCTGATGTCATTTTCAGAGAAATTAGACATATTTCTGCATGTGCTCGTACCAGCTAGTTTTCCACTTTGATTTCTCCACTCACACCTTTGTAGAAAGAGGACATTGGCATTTCTATTGAACTGTAGTTTGAGTGCCATGTATTGATAGCATTAAGGGAAGAAAATTGAGGTCAGACTTCCTCAGAATTCAACTTACATATTTTATTGTAAAAAAAAAAAAAAAGTCAAAAACAGAAAACAAACAAACAAACAAACAAAACCCGACTCAGGACTCAGTATTGAGAGTCTTTAGTTTGAACTCTTACCACCAGACCCATTTTGGGTCTCAATTTCAGACGAGATCGGGCGCGTTCAGGGTGGTATGGCCGTAGACTGGGTCTCAATTTCTACAATTTTTTAAATGGGTGAGTTGAACTAGATGTCTCTGAAATCCCCTCTGAGTCCAACATCTTGAGAACACTTAAGACTTCTGAGAAGATGGAATGATTATTATTCCAAAGCAGATGACAATGAACTTTCCCTTTGAGTCCCTGCTTTCAGAGTGTTTGCTCTCTTTATAAAGTTAAGTGTCACCATTTGTTGGAGAGAACAAGGAAACAGTATATAGAGAACAAATGATAATCCAAAATGTACTGATATCAGATCTGGAAAGGCATTTGGGACATAACTCTCACTTAAAGACTTGAGTTGTAAAACAAATTCTCTAATAGCTGTAATAAAGCTCCTTATAACTCATCTTGTCTCTGTGTCTGCACTAATGATGTAGTCTGAGACTTAGCCAAGTGCCTGGGCACATGAAAATAATAATTGCCGTGGGGTGGGACCACTGTTTCCTCAAAATCTGGGGTTCACCTTACTTTTCTATCGTCATAAATAATTTATTGTTGAGTTCCGCTAAAAAAACAGTAACTCAGTTTCCTAAAGACAGTGGTAAGTAGTAAGCTTTGGCTGAGAGAGAGGGAGATGGGGAGGAAAAAGGGAAACATAAGGAGAAAGGAAGAAAGCACAATAGAAATAACATACCCTTGTGAATTGCTGGCAGGAATGCAATGGTAGTACCTTTATGAAAAACAATAAGGCAGTTCCTCAAAAATTTAATTCGGAATTACCATGTAGACCAGCAATTCCATTTCTGGGTATATGCCCAAAGAACTGAAAACAGGGCCTCAAACAGATATATGGACACCAATGTTCATAATAGCATCGTTCATAATAGTCAAAAGGTAGAAATGACACAAGCGTCCATGAACAAATAAATGGATAAAGAAAAAGTGGTATGTCCATTCAAAGGAATATTATTCAGATGTTAAAAATATAAAAGTCTGACACATGCTAAGACATGGATGAATCTTGTTAACATTACACTAAGTGAAAAAGCCACTCACAAAAGGGCAAGTACTACAGGATTTCACTTACATAAGGGACATAGAGTAGTCAAATTCATAAAGAGAGAAAATAAAATGATGGTTTCCAAGGGTTTGGAGGAGGGACTGATAGGAAGTTACTGTTCATTGCATACAAAATTTAGTTTGGGAAGATGAAAAATTTCAGGAAATGTGTGATGGTGATTGTTGCACAATAATGTGACTCTCTTCAATGCCACAGAACCACAATCCTAAAAATGGTTAAAGTGTAAATTTTATGTTATGCATACTTTATCACAATATAAAAAAATAGTCACAGCACTATCAAGGTCTTATTATTCATTGTTACTCCCCCCATCTGGGAAAGTTGAACGCATGCTCTATTTCAATGCTGCCCCATGCCAGGAAATGCTCAAACATAAAATTGACATTCCAAGCAATTCTCCAATGGTTTTAAAAAGGGACGGAGGACAAGAAACAGCTGGTTTAAAAGCAATCATAGAATCCTCCATGAGTCCCATGAATGGACTCAGCGTACAAATTTAACATGCAATAAAAACAGACACCAAACCCAGCTAACTTCACAATGGAATGGGCACATTCATTTTTAAGGTTGTTGCCAATTCTATAGGAGTTCATGGATTCAAAATACTGTTAGATTCAAAAAGAAAGAAGACTTCATATCAGGATTAGCAGTCAACAGAGCAGGAGGACAATGAGATAATGTGGAAATTGAAATTTGAAATTCTGCTGCAAAATGGTCCTGGCTAGAATTCAAGCAATTATCCAGCTAAACCAGAAGAAAAAGAATTTCCACCATGCTATTAAGAATAAAGGCAATGTGGAGATAAATTATCCAGATTGCCTTTCATGTTGATTAAATTGCCTTATTGAGTATGAAACTCTGCTCAATTTGCCCATTGCCAAAGACTAATAAAATCATAGGATGTCAGAGGAGAAGGAGTCATACATATCATCCTATTCCATCACACCGTTTTGGAGATAAGAGAGCTGGCAGTAAGAGTTTAAATGATTTGCTTAAAGATATAAAGCAGAGTCCAAATAGAACCCAGTCTTTGACTCTCCCGACTAGTTCATTCCACATTGCACAACATTAGTTAAGTAATTGTGCAGAAGAAAGAAAGATTAATATTGGGAGAAAAATCACATTCAAAAGCAAAAGAAGAATATGGTTGCTTCACTTATTTAATTAGCTATTTTGAAATCATAATGCTAAATAGATTTAACACAAAGTAGAGAGTTCTAGAAAATAGTACAGTGCAGCAGAGCAGAAATGACGTAATGCTGAATGTATATCTATAAATGATCATCTCTGAACACAGGTTTTTTGAGGACTCCTTATTTTTCAATGTTGATACGTTACAACTTTTGTTTAAAAATCAACAGGAAAGAAAGATATAATGAAATCCTGAATGTGTGAGATTTTGATTTTTATACTTAGTAACATTTATTATAAATATACAATCAAAACAAAACATCTGCTTTAAACCCTACCTTTTGAGCAGCTATAAATTAGGAGACAAGTCAATGCACCCATTTCTAATTCATTCTAATGAAATCCCCCCAATTTCCCTAAGGCATTTAAACAGAGTATGGAAAAAAAGTATGAGTGAACATCTGAGTGTGACTGTATGTGTGTGTTACCTTCTAAACTCTGCACAATGTATTTCAGATGCTTGATAATGTCGATTACAGTTATAAATCCACCTGAAAAATAAGACTACCTAGAGAATAACTCTTTTATCCCAAACACTGTTAAAGAAAAATAAAAATAGAATGCCCTCGTTGATCAGGAGACAGCAAAGCAAGAGTAGTCTAGCCAGCTGACTCCCAGTGTCAGCACGATTATCGGGTCTGTGGATCCTCCCTGAGCTGGAACACAGACAGGAGATCGTCCACTTGCAGATCTGAAAGGGTCTTCAAGACAGTAGTCATCACCCTTCTTTTAAAAAGAAGAGAACATTCCCCAATTTCACAGCTAATTAATAACAGCCCAAGGACTAAAATTGAGTCCTTCTGGCTCCCCAGACAGATTAGAGCTTCCCTTAGCACATCTCTTGTTCTCAGTTTCCTTTAAAAAAAAAAAAAAAAGGATCAAAAAGTCTTACAAACCAGATAATTTTTTTCACTATAGGCAAATTCGTTTCTATTTCAATTTCATAGAAAACCTGACCAGAAAAATCAGATAAAAAATGCTTTTTTTAAAAAAAAAAAGCTTTTTTAAAAATACACGTCTTGCCATCGAAAAGGTTAATGTTGAAAAAATCTAATCTGATAAATGAGATCTGAGTCCATGTGTCATGTTGAGACTGAAGGGCTACAACTTAGGTGGAAAAGCTGGGTATTTAGAAAATGATTACTGAAATAAAATGCCTTCTATCCCTAAAATACCTACTGTTAACTGGAATACAGCAAGGACTAGCTTGAGTAGTCAAATTGGAAGATACTGACTGTGGGCATTAAAACTTCCTTCTCTGGGAGGTTTCCATCTCTGTTCCTCTCTCTTGATTCTCTTCTTTGTTGCCTCTAATAATGGCCTCCAGCAATTCTGGGAGACTTCCTGTATCCGACATCTCTCCCTACCTTTCCACCTTTTCTTCCCATTCTGCTGTTCCAAACAAGCTTATAAAGAATCTCTTAATCTTCCAAAGACCTTTCCAACAATGGAATTTTTTTTGTTTGTGGGGTTGCTGCCAAAGCGCTACCGAATCTTGCACACTGTTCTTCCAGGTTCCTGCCTCGTGCCACTGTTGTCCCCTCATAATTTCTTCCCTGGACACAAGCCACTGTTTCCCATATAAACCGCCTTCAGCCAGGGCAAGCAACAACTGGACCAACAAACAAAGCAAACGTGTCTGTATGTAGAGCTAAGACATCAGCCTTGTCAGGAAATGCAGTGAGTCAGAAAACCCATCTAGGTTATTAACTTTCAGTGGGTTGTTGAAAGGAATGTTTTTGAGTGCCTAATAGGGGCCAGGTACCTCGTCTTGACAACAACTCTGTAAATAGTTATTTTTTTCCATTTCACGGTTGTGGAAACTGAGGCTGAGAAGTAGTAGAGTGTTTAATTTAGGCCAGTCTCTTTAAATGGTGTTAGCGCACCACTGAAAATTATAAAAGACTTACATAACATTTCAGTTTGGATAAGGTTCCCACATTGCACAGATGGTAAGGACCACCTCCTGCCATCCAGGAGAATACCTTGCTCTTTCTCTCACCTCTTCAGATTCTTTGCCCCTCCCCACACCTTTTCCTTCATTCTTCCCCCAAGGATGTACGCCAAAGGCTGCCTTGTCTGTTAACCTTTTTTGGCAAGACCATTTTAGACATTTTTTCATAGGAAAGTGATACCATTGCTTATGTCCCACCTTTCAAAGATGTGTTAGCTAAGAAATCATGAAATGGGCCTACCTGTTAGCTGATATATGTTGAACTGGAATTAAAACCCTTTGGGATTAATGGAATACACAAACTAACACCAAAACTCCATATGCTTTCAACTACTCAATGCAATAGTTGTATATATCAATTCCTTTTTATATAACTATAAAAATTACCTTTTGGGCTTTTTTTTAAAGAAACTAGAAACTGTTGAAATTACTAAGAATGAAAATAATCATAAACAGCTAACATTTTATGTGTTGAGTAGCAAGCACTGAGCTATGTGCTTTACAAATACTTCATTTAATCCTCATAAAAGTTGATAGGCACCATCATTATTTTCATATTTCAAGTAAGTAATTTTTGTCTTAACTGTGTTTTCTTACTTTAAAATGCATGGATTCCACTATCAAAGAAATGTAACTCTGAAGAAACATCTTTTTTTTTAAGATTATATTTATTTATGAGAGAGAAAGAAAGCAAGCATACATGAGCAGGAGGAGGTGGAGGGGCAGACAGAGAGCAGGCTCCCCGCTGAGCAGGGAGCCCAACAGGGGACTCCATCCCAGGACCCTGAGACCATGACCCCAGCTGAAAACAGACCCTTAACCGACTAAGCCACCTAGGTGCCCTGTTTAATATGTTTCTAGAATTTTAAATAACAGATTGTAGACATGGAACAAAAGGTAAATGGAATTTGAAGCAAATCCCTCAATCTAGGTGACAATTTTACAAATAATACTCACTTATTATAATATTATAATACTATAATATTTTTTCCACCACTGCATAAAAAAAATGAAAACTGTCTACCATAAATGTTCAGGTAAATTGACTAAAAAGAAGTTCGTGTTCTGCATTTTTTACCAGATAAGTTCAAATTACATCTATCTTCCCCAAAATCTTGGTTATTGACTTTAAGTTTTAAAAATAGAAGAGACCTTATAAAAACAAAATATTTGAATGGGCAGTAAAGACAGTGTTTATATTTATATATCCACAACTCACACTGACTTTAATATAGACTAGATTAAATTGAGGGTCCATCTTGCAGCTGTTTCAACATGGGCTGAGTGAAATGTGTTATTGTGGGTAAGGGGAATGGGTAGAGATTTCTATATTGATAAGTGAAACGTTGAGTGAGGCTGACATAATCACTACATGAGGGAGAAAGTACAATTTTAACCTTACCAATGAAGAATATATTTTTCAATTACTGAAAATATAATGTGTTGTGAAGATACGTGTATGTTATGCTCCAATTCTAAAAGCGTCATACATCAGTATTGGGTTGAAGCACATAAAATTTTCATTTTCAAGTTCAAAACTTGTTGAATGCTATACTTCCATAAAACTGAATAAACCTAGCTATTTATTTGGTAGAGAAAGACCCTCTTCCTTCTAATACAATGCCAGTTAACAAAGATAGGCCTGAGCAACGGGGTTAGAAAATCGATAGATAGATGAAAGTTTGACGAAGGCCAAAATATTTATATGATTTCAAAGTATCTCTCCACAAATCCCTTATTAATTGCAAAGGGTAAAATGATAACTTTTGAGTGGAGAAACTTAGTAGACACCAACTTAATCAATGATGAAAACCAATGCTGGGCAAACTGACATCATATGCCTCCTGCCTGACACACTGAAAAGGACAAAGCATCGCTTTGTCGTGATATTTCTCATAAAAAGCTTAACCAGAATCTAATCATAAGGAAACATCAGACGTACCCAAATTGAGACTCATTCTACAAAATAAGAACTGACCTGAACTCTTCAAAAGATGACAAGGTCAAGAGAGACAAAGAAAGGGAAAACGACCATTGCCAATTAAAGGTGACTACGGAGATATAAATGGAGTATGACTCTGGGCTAGATTTGGGGTCAGGAAAAAAAATTAGTATAAAGGATATCATAGAGACAATTGACAATATATGAATTTGGACTGTGAATTAAATGATATGCATCTATGTTAAATTTTCTGATGTTATAATGGTATGATGAGTATATAAGAGAATGTCCTGTTCTTAAGAAATACGAACAATAGTATTTAGAGGTAAGAGGGCATGACTTGTTCTGGAATAATTTAGAAAACAATAAATCTATGTAAATAGAGAAAATTATAAAGCAAATGGGACAAAACATAAACAATTCATGATTGTGTGTCAAAATAAACTTTTAAATAAAACTTCTTCCTAACTTAACTACCCATGATATCATATGGCTTAGTCTAATACACGTGTGTTTATCAACGTAATCAACTAGGAACCACAAGTTAGGAAGTAGAGACATATTAAATACAATTAAAAATATCGAGGTCTCAGCATAAGAACCTGGATGGAATTCAAAGCAATATAGAAGCAAGCTGAATATATTGTCAATAGTTGACATTCTCACAGCAGATATTATGTTCTTGAAATAATATCCTTTCAATAGCTTTTTGGCCCAAGACACAACACAGGAAATTATCCATGCTGGTGGAGTGGGACATCCCCAAATGAGCAGTCACGTCATTGCTGATACTACGTCTCACTTTTTACTTGAGTTCGTGGCATGGAAAAGTAATTCATCTTCCTGAGTATGTTTCATAAGAAAAACAGAACTCTTCAAATTCTTTTCCAAGTCATCCTGAGGCAAGAGTAAATTGTGTAGCCAAAATCTGAAAAGAACTTCTTACAACTTGAAATCCCACATCAAGGTGTCCTCCACCCATGAATTATTTTCATGAAATTAAAAGGTAGAATAATGTAAAAACAAAACAAGCACACAGTTCTGGGCACAATCCTACACCCATCAAGCAACACCAGATGACTCAGCAGTGGACCTAATGGTCTTTCTAATAAACTGGGTCCCCACTCACTGGACCACATGGCACTGAAAATCCATAATGGAGATACTGCAACATCATAATCTACTTTCTGAAATAATTCATTTGAGGCAGTAATGTTTCACATATCCATAGAAAAGTATTTGAATCTAACCATAGTGGTAATGCATTCTTTTCTGAGAAATTTCAGAAATTAAAAAAATAATAATAATAAAAGACACCCATGATCTCATCCATAATCAAATAGTATATACAGTTTGTATATTGCTGTTTTTCTAACTATACGCATTTTCTTTTTTCTTTTTAAAGATTTTATTTATTTATTTATTTATTTATTTATTTATTATCTCTGCTGAGCAGAGAGCCCAATGTGGGGCTCAATCCCAGGACCCTGAGACCATGACCTGAGTCGAAGGCAGAGGCTTAACCCACTGAGTCACCCAGGCACCCCCTTTTTACATAATTTTGTTGTGTGCATTCAAATGAAGGTGCTATGGAAGGTAGAACGTTAACTCCCAGGACACAGAGACACTACTAACCAATGGTAGAGATCTTTAAGGACATTTCACAAAATTTGTTCGCCTATGGAAAGTCCCAAATTAAATGTCAATGTTAAGACTACCCAGGAGCCATGACGGTCTTCTGCCTTCTTTTACTCCCTAAAAGACCGCACTGAGAACTAGGGAATGCACCATAACTATGTATCAGGACTTCCACTTTCTTTGCTTGGTCTCTCATGGCCGGCTCAGAATCTCGACTCCCTGGCCAGGCTAGAGTTATAGTGTCTCTGATACCTTCTTTTTTCTGTAGAAAGCTAGCTGACCTGCATGGACATTCCTTCTATCCCATTAGCCCTGGTACCATTAACATTTGCCTCTCAACATGCTACCCACACAGCAATCAGCCTCAGCCCTCTTCCCAAGGTCATCACCCTCCCATCTATCTCACATACCACTCTACCCAGGCATCTTAAAGTCATTCCTTGCTTCCAGAAAATCCTTCGATTTCTTCTCTGCAAGCTGAAATTAGATGTTCTTCAGTCTTCCCTCATCCTCCCAGTCAGAATTATTTGTCCTTCCTCTGCTCTCCTAAAACACTTTGCTGTATCTCAATTAATGCATTTTTTTCTTTTAAGCTGTTGTTACCAGTATGTGTTTGTTTTTTAATTAAAAGATTGTATGTATTTATTTATTTATTTATTTGTCACAGAGCGAGAGAGAGAGACCTCACAAGCAGTCAGAGGCAGAGTGGCAGGCAGAGGCAGAGAGAGAAGCAGGCTCCCTATCGAGCAAGGAGCCCAATGCAGGACTCGTTCCCAGCACCCTGGGATCATGACCTGAGCCAAAGGCAGTGGCTTAACCGACTGAGCCACCCAGGCATCCCAGTATGTGTTTGTTTTTAATAGTTCACCCTCCATAGAGAGGAACCTTCTTGAGGGCATGGCTATGTTTTAGCCTTTGCTATTTCCATGGAATTTTTTAAGAGCAGCTCCATCATATTAAATGTTTGTGCAACAAATGAACTAAGAAAATATTCAAAAGACTCTGGCCCAGGTAAACAAAGCAAACTGTGAAAAATCAGATGCACTATGTGCTAAGTTAACTATTCAGAGTGCCAAAATTTGGCTGAGATAATTGTGCAGCTTTAGGTAATAGAGGGAAGAAAATCCTCTTAAATAATATACTTATTTCATTCAAAATTACAACTATTTATAGAAATAGATGGCCCAAGAAACATCAACCTCTTAAAAGTTTTGTGTTGGCTCCAACCTACCATTTATATTCTTTACTTTCCAATGGTCTTATTCAGGAATGGCCACACAATGTATGTGCTAAATGAAATCATTCAGCCCTTTGTTTAAAGTTATTAGGAGCTTCAGGATGGTAATAGCAAAGCTTTAAACTGAGTGCAAGTCTCCCGTGAGCAAAGAACACTGACTGCACAAATCACATGCCCAAGAAGCCACTACTATCTGTAGTTTTTCATTCTTTCCATTGAACTAAAAACCAAATATTCTCATGCAAAGCAAATACAGATTTGTTAATAAACTCTCAACAAAAGGAAAAAAAAAAAAAAAGAACAGAATGAAGGGCCCAGAATTTTAAAATTCTTCTCAGACCTATTCTCGAAGTTTCTTTCCTGCCCTATGTACAAAATCTTTGGGTTAGATTTCTTTTTTAGAAATACTTATAAATTATTTTTTTTTCCCAGTTCCCAATCATGCAACAGAATACTTGCAGACTTTTTCCAAAAGGAGAATGAGGGATGTTTTATTGCATTCCAGGCTCAGCTGATAAACGTTTTAAATTTTGTTATGGACCCCATTTGTCTAACTCTTCACCAAATTCAGGGACAAAAACAAAATACTTGCCTTCTCAGACCATCTCAGGTGCCAATGTAAGAGAATCCCTTTTGGGGGAAAAAAAAAATCAGATGCATAGAACGGACTCAGGCTTTCTAAGATCCATTATTTTTAAAGCATTTCAACTTTAAATTTTTTCAAGTGCAGCCTGCAACCTGAGCCTTTTGGTGGGGTGGGGGATGAGGAGGGAAGTTGTGGGAGGGAGGAAGAGGGAAACCAAGGCCAATAAGAGAACCCACCAGAGGTATGATGGGTTATAATTAACGGCATGAGGTTACAACTTGCAGCTGACATCAGTTGGAGTAAAAGGTCAGCCTCCTGCCGCAGTTTGCATCTACTGATTTGGAAGGTAGTGGGCTTAGTCTTCCTCCCCCCATCCCGCTCCCTTCCCATGGCCTGGCTTTGAACTGATCTAGGTTTCATTCCTTTCCTTATTCCAGCAAAGATTCTTTTTCACCCTTTACACAAACATACATCCACACCCAGACCCACACCCTAACCCTCACACACTCACTCCCACAGATGCATGTGGACTCAGAGACAGAGGCCACTCCCTGGCTCGTGTACTCAGGGGAACCACGGCTTTTGGATGTTGCCGCCAAAACCAAATACCTACTTTTCCAAGGCCACTCCCTCTCCCAGCGGCATTTGGAATGACAAAGGGGGCAAGATAGAGTAAGTCTTAGTTCTAGCCATATTTCTTTGCCATGGAACAGAGGGCGATTTTGGTTTGGGTGGGTTTTGTTTTTTGTTTTAATTCAATTTAGTTAAGCTAAAAAAAATAAAACAAAAATATTTCATCCATCTCTCCCCACCCCCACCCTGCCTCTTGTGACCACCAATTTGTTCTTTGTATTAATGAGCTTGTGGTTTTGGATTATTGGTGTTGTTTAGATTCCCCACATAAGAGAGATTATACACTATTTGTCTTTCTCTGTTTGACTTATTTCACTTAGCAAAATGCCTATAGGTCTATCCACATTTTCACAAATGGAAAGTTTCATTTTTTCTTTTTATGCCGAGTAGTGTTCCATTGTATGTAGATAGCCACATCTTCATCCATTCAGCTGATGATGGACACTTAGGTTGCTTCCCTATCTTGGCTATTATAAATAATGCTGCAATAAAGATAGAGGTGCATATATGTATTACATACAGAAAAGTAGGGTTTTCTTTTTTCCTTTGGGTAAATACCTAGAAGTGGAATCACTAGATTGTATCTTATTTATGTGTTTAATTTCTTGATGAAACTCCATAGGTTTTCCCACAGTGAATATATCAATCCGTTTTAAGTCAATTTTTGTGTATGCTATAAGACAGTGGTCCAATTTTCTGAATACCATTTATAGAAGAGTGTGCCCTTTCCCCATTGTATATTCTTGGCTCCCTTGTTATAAATTAATTGACCATATATGCACAGTTTATTTCTGGGCTATTCTGTTCCATTGCTCTTTATGTCTTTTTACGTCAATACCATACTGTTTTCATTACTATAGCTTTGTAGTATAGTCTGAAATAAGTGTGATACCTCTAGCTTTGTCTCTCTCAATATTACTTTGGACATTTGGATTCTTCTGGGGTGTTGCACAAGTTTTAGGAGTATGTGTTCTATTTCTGTAAAAAAAAATTCCATTGACATTTCAATAAAGATTGTAATGAATCTGCATATTGCTTTGTGTAGTATGGACATTTGAACAATATCCTTCCAATCCAAAAGCATGGAATATTTTTGTGTTTATGTCTTTAATTTTTTCTATAATGTCTTGCAGATTTCAGTATGCAGGTCTTTCAATTATTTGGTTAAATTTGTTCCTAGGTAGTTTATTCTTTTCTATCTAATTATGAGATTTTATTTTCGGAGAGGTCTATGAGAGTTTTTTAAAAGTTTTTATTTAAATTCCAGTTACTTTCGGGGCACCTGGGTGTCTCAGTGGGTTAAAGCCTCTGCCTTCAGCTCAGGTCATGATCTCGGGGTCCTGGGATCGAGCCCCACATCGGGCTCTCTGCTCTGTTGGGAGCCTGCTTCCTCCGCTCTCTCTGCCTGCCTCTCTGCCTACTTGTGATCTCTGTCTGTCAAATAAATAAATAAAATCTTTAAAAATAAATAAATAAATTCCAGTTACTTTACAGTGTAATAGTAGTTTCAGGTATACAATATAGTGATTGAACACTTCCATACATCACCCAATGCCCATCACAAGCAAACTCCTTAATCCCCATCACCTATTTTAGCCATCCCCCCACCCAACTCCCTTCTTGTAACCATCAGTTTGTTCTGTATAGATAGTTAAGAGTCTGTTTCTTCTTTTACCTTTCTCTCTCCCTCTCTTTTTCCCCTTTGCTTATTTAAGTTCAATGTGACTGAAATCATATGGTATTTGTCTCTCTTTGACTTAATTCACTTAGCATAATACTTCCAGCTACATCCATGACCTTGAAAACGGCAAGAATTTATTATTTTAATGGCTGAATAATATTTCATTGTATAGATATTCCACATCTTTTTAATCTACTCATCAATTGATGAACATTTGGGCTATTTCCACAGTTTGGCTGTTGTAAATAATGCTGCTATAAACATCGGGGTACATGTACCCCTTCGAATTAGTATTTTCATATTCTTTGAGTGAATACCTAGTAATGTGATTGCTGGATCATAGAGTAGTTCTATTTTTAACTTTTTGAGGAAACTCCATACTGTTTTCCAGAGTGGCTGCACCAGTTTGCATTTCCACCAACAGTGCGAGAGGGCTTCTTTTTCTCCATATCTTCACCAACACCTGTTATTTCTTGTGTGGTTGATTTTAGTTATTTTGACAGGGGTCATTTGATATCTCATTGTAGTTTTGATTTGACTTCCCTGATAAGTGATGTGGAATATCTTCTCACATGTCTGTTAGCCATTTTTATGTCTTCTTTGGAAAAATGTCTATTCGTGTCTTCTGCCTATTTTATAATTGGATTATTTGATTTTGGGGTGTCCAGTTTTATAAGTTCTTTATATATTTTGGATACTAATGCCTTTCAGGTATGTCATTTGCAAATATCTTCTCCCATCCCACAGGTTGCTGTTTAGTTTTATTTATTGTTTCCTTTACTGTGCAAAGCTTTTTATTTTGATGTAGTTCTAATAGTTTTTGTTTTTGTAAAGATTTTAGGGACAGCATGCGCATGAGATGGGGGAGCAGAAGAAGGAAAGACTCTTCAAGCAGACTTTCCTTGGAGCATGGAGGCAACACGGGATCCATTTTCACAACCCATGAGATTACAACCTGAGCTGAAACCAAGAGTCAGATGCTGAACCAACTGAACCACCCAGCTGCCCCTATTTTTGCTTTTGTTTCTCTTACCTCACATCTCTCTAGAAGAAAGTTGCTATAGCCAGTGTTGGAGAAATTACTGCCTGTGCTTTCCTCAAGGATTTTTATGGTTTCAGGTGTCACATTTAAGTCTTCAATCCATTTGTTTATTTTTGTGTATGGTGAATAAGAATTACCCAGTTTCATTCTTTTGCATGTAGCTGTCCAGTTTTCCCAACACTGTTTTTTGAATAGTCTTTTTACCACTAGATATTCTTTCCTGCTTTGTCAAAGATTAATTGACCCTATAATTACGGGTTTATTTCTAGGCTTTCTATTCTGTTCTACTGATCTATGTGTCTACCTTGTGCCAGTACCTTACTGTTTTGATCGGTTGAGTTTTGAAATATAACTTGAAGACCAGAATTGTGATGCCTCCAGCTTTTCTTTTCTTTCTCAAGGTTGCTATTATTATTATTATTATTCAAGGTCTTTTGGGGTTCCATACAAACTTTAGGATGGTTCCAGTTCTGTGAAAAATGCTGATGATAATTTGGTAGGGATTGCTTTAAATGTTTAGATGTCTTTGGATATTATAGACATCTTAACAATATATGTTCTTCCAATTTATGAACACGGAATGTCTTTCCATTTCTTTCTGTCATCTTTGATTTCTTTTACTAGTGTTTTGTAGTTTTCAGAGGACAGGTCTTTCATCATTTTGGCTAGGTTTACTCCTAGGTATCTTATTATTTTTGGTGCAGTTGTAAAGGGGATTGATTCCTTGTCCTCCTGCTGCTTCGTTATATTTGTATATAGAAATGCATTACGTTTCTGTACATTGATTGTTGTATCCTGCAACTTTACTGGACTACTTGATCAGTCCTTGCAGTTTTTGGTGGAGTCTCAGTTTTCTACATACCGTATCATGTCATCTGCAAATAGTGAAAATATGACTTTCTTCTTTGCTGATTTGGATGCCTTTTATTTCTTTTTATTGTCTGATTACTACAGCTAGCACTTCCACTACTGTATTGAGTTAAAGTGGTGAGAGTGGAAGTCTCTCTCTTATTCTTGAGAGTAGAGAAAAGTGTTCAGTTTTTCTCCATTTAGGATGATACTAGCTGTAGGTTTTTCATATATGACCTTTATTACACAGATACATTTTCCTTCCAAGCCTACTTTGTTGAGGGCTTTTATCATGAATGGGTTTTGTACTTTGTCAAATGCTTTTTCTGCATCTATTGAAATGATCATGTGTTCTTCATGTGTTGTATCATGTTGACTGATTTGTGAATATTGAACCATACTTGTAAACCAGGAATGAAACTCACTTGATCATGATGAATGACTTTTCTTTAATGTATTGCTGGATTCTTTTTACTACTATTTTTTTGAGGATTTTTGTATCTATGTTTATCAGAGATATTGACCTGCAGTTCTCTTTTTTGTGGTATCTTTATCTGGCTTTGATATCAGGGTAAGAACTTTTGTTTGATGGGAGTTTTTTGATTACTGATTCAATTTCTTTACTGGTTATCAATCTGTTCAAATTCTCTATTTCTTTCTGTTTCAGTTTTGGTAATTTATATGCTTCTAGGAAGTTATCCATTTCTTTAAGATTGTCTAATTTGTTGGCATATAGTTTTTCATAATATTCTCTTATAATTGTTTAGATGTCTGTGGCATTGGTTGTTACTCCTCCTCTGTCATTTGTGATTTTATTTACTTGGGTCCTTTCTATTTTTTTTCTTTGAAAGCCTGGCTAGAGTTTTGTCAATTTTATTAATTTTTTCACAGAACCAGTTCCTGATTTCATTGATCTATTATTTTTTTAGTTTCTGTCTCATTTATTTATGCTCTCATCTTTGTTATTTCCTTCCTTTTATTTGTTCCTTTTCTAGCTCTAGTAAGGTTAGGTTGTTGGAGATTTTTCTTGCTTCTTGAGGTATGCTTGTATTGCTATATAGTTCCCTCTTAGAACCACTTTGCTATATCCCAAAGATTTTGGACCCCTGTGTTTTCATTCCATTTTTTTTCAAGTATTTTTTATTTCTTCTTTTATTTCCTGGTTGTCCCATTCATTGTTTAGTCTCATGTTGTTTAACCTCCATGTATTTGTGATTTTCCCAGATTGATTGATTGATTGATTGATTGATTGACTTGTATTTTCATAGCATTGTGGTCAGGAAAGGTGCATGGTGTGATTTCCATCTTCTTGAATTTACTGAGAACTGTTTTGCGGCCTAATATGTGATCTATTCTGGAGAATGTTCCATGTGCACTTGAAAAGAAAGTGTGTTCTATTGTTTTAGGATAGAATGTTCTGAACATATCTTTTTGTTTTGTTTTGTTTTTTATTAACATATAATGTGTTATTTGCTTCAGGGGTAAAGGTCTGTGAATCATCAGTCTTACACAATTCACAGCACTCACCATAGCATATACCCTCCCCTGTGTCCATCACCCAGCCATCCCTCCCACCCCCTACCCCTCCAGCAATACTCAGTTTGTTTCCTGAGATTAAGAGTCTCTTATGGGGAACGCCTGGGTGGCTCAGTTGGTTGGGCAGCTGCCTTCGGCTCAGGTCATGATCCCAGCATCCTGGGATCGAGTCCCACATCGGGCTCCTTGCTCGGCAGGGAGCCTGCTTCTCCCTCTGCCTGCCATTCTGTCTGCCTGTACTCACTCTCTCTCCCTCTCTCTCTGACAAATAAATAAAATCTTAAAAAAAAAAAAAAAAAAAGAGTCTCTTATGGTTGGTCTCCCTTCCCAGCCCTATCTTGAACATATCTGTTAAATCCATCTGTTCCAGTGTATCATTCAAAACCACTGTTTCCTTATTGATTGTCTGTTTAGGTGATCCATCCAGTGATATAAGTGAGGGGTTTAAGTCCCCTACTCTTATTGTACTGATTAGTTCCTATATGTTTACTATTGCATTATGCTTTTGGGTACTCCCATGTTGGGTGCATAAATATTTATAATCCTTGCATATTCTTCTTGGATTGGCCCCTTTATTATATAGTGCCCTTGTCTCTTTTTACAATCTATATTTTAAAGTCTAGTTTCTGCAATATAAGAATTGCTACTCCAGCTTTTTTATTTTTGACACCCATTTGCATAAGAGATGTTTCTCCATCCCCTCACTTTTTTTTTTTAATTAATTTTTTATTTTTTATAAACATATATTTTTATCCCCAGGGGTACAGGTCTGTGAATCACCAGGTTTACACACTTCACAGCACTCACCAAAGCACATACCCTCCCCAATGTCCATAATCCCACCCCCTTCTCCCAAACCCCCTCCCCCCAGCAACCCTCAGTATGTTTTGTGAGATCAAGAGTCACTTATGGTTTGTCTCCCTCCCAATCCCATCTTGTTTCATTTATTCTTCTCCTACCCACTTAAGCCCCCATGTTGCATCACCACTTCCTCATATCAGGGAGATCATATGATAGTTGTCTTTCTCTGCTTGACTTATTTCGCTAAGCATGATACGCTCTAGTTCCATCCATGTTGTCGCAAATGGCAAGATTTCATTTCTTTTGATGGCTGCATAGTATTCCATTGTGTATATATACCACATCTTCTTGATCCATTCATCTGTTGATGGACATCTAGGTTCTTTCCATAGTTTGGCTATTGTGGACATTGCTGCTATAAACATTCGGGTGCATGTGCCCCTTTGGATCACTACGTTTGTATCCTTAGGGTAAATACCCAATAGTGCAATTGCTGGGTCATAGGGCAGTTCTATTTTCAACATTTTGAGGAACCTCCATGCTGTTTTCCAGAGTGGCTGCACCAGCTTGCATTCCCACCAACAGTGTAGAAGGGTTCCCCTTCCTCCGCATCCTCGCCAGCATCTGTCATTTCCTGACTTGATGATTTTAGCCATTCTGACTGGTGTGAGGTGATATCTCATTGTGGTTTTGATTTGTATTTCCCTGATGCCGAGTGATATGGAGCACTTTTTCATGTGTCTGTTGGCCATCTGGATGTCTTCTTTGCAGAAATGTCTGTTCATGTCCTCTGCCCATTTCTTGATTGGATTATTTGTTCTTTGGGTGTTGAGTTTGCTAAGTTCTTTATAGATTGGACACTAGTCCTTTATCTGATATGTCGTTTGCAAATATCTTCTCCCATTCTGTCAGTTGTCTTTTGATTTTGTTCACTGTTTCCTTTGCTGTGCAAAAGCTTTTGATCTTGATGAAATCCCAATAGTTCATTTTTGCCCTTGCTTCCCTTGCCTTTTGCGTTGTTCCTAGGAAGATGTTGCTGTGGCAGAGGTCAAAGAGGTTGCTGCCTGTGTTCTCCTCAAGGATTTTGATGGATTCCTTTCGCACATTGAGGTCCTTCATCCATTTTGAGTCTATTTTTGTGTGTGGTGTAAGGAAATGGTCCAATTTCATTTTTCTGCATGTGGCTGTCCAATTTTCCCAGCACCATTTATTGAAGAGGCTGTCTTTTTTCCATTGGACATTCTTTCCTGCTTTGTCGAAGATTAGTTGACCATAGAGTTGAGGGTCTATTTCTGGGCTCTCTATTCTGTTCCATTGATCTATGTGTCTGTTTTTGTGCCAGTACCATGCTGTCTTGATGACGACAGCTTTGTAATAGAGCTTGAAGTCCGGAATTGTGATGCCACCAACGCTGGCTTTCTTTTTCAATATCCCTTTGGCTATTCGAGGTCTTTTCTGGTTCCATATAAATTTTAGCATTATTTGTTCCATTTCTTTGAAAAAGATGGATGGTACTTTGATAGGAATTGCATTAAATGTGTAGATTGCTTTAGGTAGCATAGACATTTTCACAATATTTATTCTTCCAATCCAGGAACATGGAATATTTTTCCATTTCTTTGTGTCTTCCTCAATTTCTTTCATGAGTACTTTATAGTTTTCTGAGTATAGATTCTGTGTCTCTTTGGTTAGGTTTATTCCTAGGTATCTTATGGTTTTGGGTGCAATTGTAAATGGGATTGACTCCTTAATTTCTCTTTCTTCTGTCTTGCGGTTGGTGTAGAGAAATGCAACTGATTTCTGTGCATTGATTTTATATCCTGACACTTTACTGAATTCCTGTATAAGTTCTAGCAGTTTGGGAGTGGAGTCTTTTGGGTTTTCCACATATAGTATCATATCATCTGCGAAGAGTGATAATTTGACTTCTTCTTTGCCGATTTGGATGCCTTTAATTTCCTTTTGTTGTCTGATTGCTGACACTAGGACCTCTAGTACTATGTTGAATAGCAGTGGTGATAATGGACATCCCTGCCGTGTTCCTGACCTTAGCGGAAAAGCTTTCAGTTTTTCTCCATTGAGAATGATATTTGCGGTGGGTTTTTCATAGATGGCTTTGATGATATTGAGGTATGTGCCCTCTATCCCTACACTTTGAAGAGTTTTGATCAGGAAGGGATGCTGTACTTTGTCAAATGCTTTTTCAGCATCTATTGAGAGTATCATATGGTTCTTGTTCTTTCTTTTATTGATGTGTTGTATCACATTGACTGATTTGCGGATGTTGAACCAACCTTGCAGCCCTGGAATAAATCCCACTTGGTCGTGGTGAATAATCTTTTTAATGTACTGTTGAATCCTATTGGCTAGTATTTTGTTGAGGATTTTTGCATCTGTGTTCATCAAGGATATCGGTCTATAGCTCTCTTTTTTGGTGGGATCCTTGTCTGGTTTTAGGATCAAGGTGATGCTGGCCTCATAAAATGAGTTTGGAAGTTTTCCTTCCATTTCTATTTTTTGGAACAGTTTCAGGAGAATAGGAATTAGTTCTTCTTTAAATGTTTGGTAGCATTCCCCCGGGAAGCCGTCTGGCCCTGGGCTTTTGTTTGTTTGGAGATTTTTAATGACTGTTTCAATCTCCTTACTGGTTATGGGTCTGTTCAGGCTTTCTATTTCTTCCTGGTTCAGTTGTGGTAGTTTATATGTTTCCAGGAATGCATCCATTTCTTCCAGATTGTCAAATTTATTGGCGTAGAGTTGCTCATAGTATGTTCTTATAATAGTTTGTATTTCTTTGGTGTTAGTTGTGATCTCTCCTCTTTCATTCATGATTTTATTTATTTGGGTCCTTTCTCTTTTCTTTTTGATAAGTCGGGCCAGGGGTTTATCAATTTTATTAATTCTTTCAAAGAACCAGCTCCTAGTTTCGTTGATTTGTTCTATTGTTTTTTTGGTTTCTATTTCATTGATTTCTGCTCTGATCTTTATGATTTCTCTTCTCCTGCTGGGCTTAGGGTTTCTTTCTTGTTCTTTCTCCAACTACTTTAGGTGTAGGGTTAGGTTGTGTACCTGAGACCTTTCTTGTTTCTTGAGAAAGGCTTGTGCCGCTATATATATTTTCCTCTCAGGACTGCCTTTGTTGTGTCCCACAGATTTTGAACCATTGTATTTTCATTGTCATTTGTTTCCATGATTTTTTTCAATTCTTCTTTAATTTCCCGGTTGACCCATTCATTCTTTAGAAGGATGCTGTTTAGTCTCCATGTATTTGGGTTCTTTCCAAACTTCCTTTTGTGGTTGAGTTCTAGCTTTAGAGCATTGTGGTCTGAAAATATGCAGGGAATGATCCCAATCTTTTGATACCGGTTGAGTCCTGATTTAGGACCGAGGATGTGATCTATTCTGGAGAATGTTCCATGTGCACTAGAGAAGAATGTGTATTCTGTTGCTTTGGGATGAAATATTCTGAATATATCTGTGATGTCCATCTGGTCCAGTGTGTCGTTTAAGGCCTTTATTTCCTTGCTGATCTTTTGCTTGGATGATCTGTCCATTTCAGTGAGGGGAGTGTTAAAGTCCCCTACTATTATTGTATTATTGTTGATGTGTTTCTTTGATTTTGTTATTAATTGGTTTATATAGTTGGCTGCTCCCACGTTGGGGGCATAGATATTTAAAATTGTTAAATCTTCTTGTTGGACAGACCCTTTGAGTATGATATAGTGTCCTTCCTCATCTCTTATTATAGTCTTTGGCTTAAAATCTAATTGATCTGATATAAGGATTGCCACTCCTGCTTTCTTCTGATGTCCATTAGCATGGTAAATTCTTTTCCACCCCCTCACTTTAAATCTGGAGGTGTCTTCGGGCTTAAAATGAGTTTCTTGGAGGCAACATATAGATGGGTTTTGTTTTTTTATCCATTCTGATACCCTGTGTCTTTTGACAGGGGCATTTAGCCCATTAACATTCAGGGTAACTATTGAGAGATATGAATTTAGTGCCATTGTATTGCCTGTAAGTTGACTGTTACTGTATATGGTCTCTGTTCCTTTCTGATCTACCACTTGTAGGCTCTCTCTTTGCTTAGAGGACCCCTTTCAATATTTCCTGTAGAGCTGGTTTGGTATTTGCAAATTCTTTCAGTTTTTGTTTGTCCTGGAAGCTTTTAATCTCTCCTTCTATTTTCAATGATAGCCTAGCTGGATATAGTATTCTTGGCTGCATGTTTTTCTCGTTTAGTGCTCTGAAAATATCATGCCAGCTCTTTCTGGCCTGCCAGGTCTCTGTGGATAAGTCAGCTGCCAATCTAATATTTTTACCATTGTATGTTACAGACTTCTTTTCCCGGGCTGCTTTCAGGATTTTCTCTTTGTCACTGAGACTTGTAAATTTTACTATTAGGTGATGGGGTGTGGGCCTATTCTTATTGATTTTGAGGGGCATTCTCTGAACCTCCTGAATTTTGATGCTCGTTCCCTTTGCCATATTGGGGAAATTCTCCCCAATAATTCTCTCCAGTATACCTTCTGCTCCCCTCTCTCTTTCTTCTTCTTCTGGAATCCCAATTATTCTAATGTTGTTTCATCTTATGGTGTCACTTATCTCTCGAATTCTCCCCTCGTGGTCCAGTAGCTGTTTGTCCCTCTTTTGCTCAGCTTCTTTATTCTCTGTCATTTGGTCTTCTATATCACTAATTCTTTCTTCTGCCTCATTTATCCTAGCAGTGAGAGCCTCCATTTTTGATTGCACCTCATTAATAGCTTTTTTGATTTCAACTTGGTTAGATTTTAGTTCTTTTATTTCTCCAGAAAGGGCTTTTATATCTCTCGAGAGGGTTTCTCTAATATCTTCCATGCCTTTTTCGAGCCCGGCTAGAACCTTGAGAATTGTCATTCTGAACTCTAGATCTGACATATTACCAATGTCTGTATTGATTAGGTCCCTAGCCTTCGGTACTGCCTCTTGTTCTTTTTTTTGTGTTGAATTTTTCCGTCTTGTCATTTTGTCCAGATAAGAGTATATGAAGGGGCTAGTAAAATACTAAAAGGGTGGCAACAACCCCAGGAAAAAATGCTTTAACTAAATTAGAAGAGATCCAAAATCGTGAGGGGGGAGAAAGGGGATAAAAAGAGGTTCAAAAAGGAAGAAAGAAAAAAAAGAAAAAAGAAAAAAAAAAGAAAAGAAAAGAATTAAAAAAAAAGAAAACACCTAAGAAAAATGTAAAAAAGAAAAAATATATACATTAGATAAACTAGTAAAAAATCGTTAAAAAAAGAAAAAGGTAACAGTTAAAAAAAAAAAATTTTACCCGAAGGCGAGAAAAAAAAAAACAAAAAAAACAAAAAAAGAAAAAAATTAAATTAACTGCAAGACTAAAAAAAAATCACAGGGAAAAAGCCATGAGTTCCGTGCTTGGCTTTCTCCTCCTCTGGAATTCTGCTGCTCTCCTTGGTATTGAAACCGCACTCCTTGGTAGGTGAACTTGGTCTCGGCTGGATTTCTTGTTGATCTTCTGGGGGAGGGGCCTGTTGTAGTGATTCTCAAGTGTCTTTGCCCCAGGCGGAATGACACCGCCCTTACCCAGGGCCGGGGTGAGTAATCCGCTCGGGTTTGCTTTCAGGAGCTTTTGTTCCCTGAGCGCTTTCCGTAGAGTTCTGGAGGACGGGAATAAAAATGGCGGCCTCCTGGTCTCCGGCCCGGAGGAGCCGAGAGCCCAGGGCCGCACTCCTCAGTGCGCCCTCAGAGAACAGCGCCAGTTACTCCCGTCTGCCTGACCTCCGGCCACGCTCCAAGCTCACCGAGCCTGCGACCGGTTCAAGGTAACACCGAGCTGTGAGCTTACTGTCAGCTCTGTCTCTGTAGCCGGCTTTCCCGTTCCAATACCCGCAAGGTCTGCGACACTCAGACACCCCCGATCCTTCTGTGACCCTGCGGGACCTGAGGCCACGCTGAACCCGAGTGGGCTTCGCCCCAGTTTAGCCTCTGGAGCGATGTCCCTCAGCGGAACAGACTTTTAAAAGTCCTGATTTTGTGCGCCGTTGCTCCTCCGCTTGCCGGGAGCCGGCCCCTCCCCCCGGGGTCTATCTTCCCGTCGCTTTGGATTCACTTCTCCGCCAGTCCTACCTTTCAGAAAGTGGTTGTTTTTCTGTTTCCAGAATTGCTGTTCTTCTTCTCTTCGATCTGCCGATGGATTTTCAGGTGTTTGCAATCTTTAGATAAGCTATCTAGCTGATCTCCGGCTAGCTGAAGCAGTCTCAGCCTGCTACTTCTCCGCCATCTTGACTCCTCCCTCTCCATCCCCTCACTTTTGATCTGCAGGTGTCTTTAGGTCTAATGAGTGTCTTATAGGTGGCATGTAAATGGGTCTTGGTTTTTGTTTTGTTTTGTTTTGGGTTTTGGGTTTTTTGTTTTGTTTTGTTTTTGTTTCTGTTTAACCATTCTGACACCCTATGTCTTTTGATTAGAGTGTTTAGTCCATTTACATTCAAAGTAATTATTGATAGATATGTACTTATTAACATTTTGTTACCTGTTTTGTGGTTGTTTCTGGAGATTTTGTCTGATGCTTTCTTGTCTTTTTCTCTTTCATGGTTTGCTGTTTTTTAGTGATATGTTTGCATTTCTTTCTCTTTATTCTCTACATATTAGATTTTGATTTGTGGTTTCCATTAGGTTTATATACAACATCTTCTGCATATAGCAGTCTATATTGAGTTAATGGTTACTTAGGTTTGAACCCATTCTTTACTCCTGTCCTCCCCATGTTTTAGGTATAGGTGGCCATATTTTACATTTATTTTGTGAGTTCCTTGAAATTTTTTAATAGGAATATTCATTTTTACTGCCTTTATGTTTTTCCTACCTTCATACTGTCACTTTTGGTCTTTCTTTTCCACTCAGTTTCCTTTAGTATTTCTTCTTTTTTTTTTTTTTTTTTTAAATTTCTCCTTCTATTTTGAATGCAAGCCTTGTTGTATAGAATATTCTTGGCTGCAGATTTTTCCCACTCAGCACTTTGAATATACGATGCCAGCCCTTTCTGACTTGGAGAGTTTCTGCTGAGGTATCTACTATTAGCCTTCTAAGTAACTGTCTTCTTTGGTCTTGCTGCTTTTAAGACTTTTTCCATATTATTATATTTTCCCAGTTTAAGTACAATATGCCTTCTGCTTTTGTTGAGTGTTTTCTGTGATTCCTGGATCTGGACTTTTTCCTCCCCCAGATTAGAGAAGTTTTCAGCAATTATATTTCTAAATAACTTTTCTGCCCCCTTTACTCTCTTCTTCTTCTGGGACTCCTATGATACAAACGTTATTACATTGATGGAGTCATTGAGTTCCCTAAGTCTATTCTTGTTTTGCATAATTCTCTTTTTTGTTCAGCTTCATTACTTTCCCTTAGTCCTCTAGGTCATTAATTCATTCCTCTGCTTCTTCCACCTTGCTGCTCATTGCACCAAGTGTGCTTATAATCTCATTTATTATACTCTTCATCTCTGATTATTTAACTTTTTTATCTCTATGGTAAGGGTCTCAGTAATATCTTTCATTCTTTTCTCAAGTCCAGTGAGTATCCTTAGGATTATTCCTTTAAATTCACCATTGGAATGTTACTTATATCTGTTTCTCTGGCCATGACCTTATCTTGTTCATTTCATTAGGATAAATTCCTCTGTCTTATCATTTTGTCTAAGTGCCTACTTTCTTTTCTGTGGTAGAAAAGCCAGTTATGTCTCCTGCTTCTAAAAATAATAACCTTATAAAGAAGAGGTCATGTAGTGCTAGGGCTTGGTGCTTCAGGGAGTGTCTTTGGTGTGTGTTGCATGTACTCTGCTATTGTGTCCTGGCTACTCTATCCTTCAGGCCAGTAATCTACAGAGGCTCTTTTTCTCTGCTGTGACAGTGTTTGGTCTCTGGCCTGAATGTGGCTAGTTTTAACTAGAGTGCTCAGGTCTGCTTGAGAAATGAGAACTGTCACCACCTCCACTGTAACTGAGACCAACAAAACTCGTAGGGAGATGTAGGGTGGGCAGGGGTTTGTGCTGGTGTTTTGGAAAAGGGGGCTTACTGTGCTGGGATTGAGGAGACTGTGACTGTGAAGGACAGTTCCACTGGAGCACAGGAGGGTGGTGCTTAGCATAAGCAAGTTAGGCAGCCAGTGTCCATGCTGGGCTGGTTCCCATAGATGGCCCCTTTTTTATGCTGAGGGGTGGGGAGGGAAATGGCCTCTCCAGGAATGCTGACTCTCAGGGACACACTCTGAAAGAGCAAATCTCCCCCACTGTGTACCCCAGGCACTCTTCAGGTAACTGCTTCTACACTGTAGTCCCCAGGTTGTTTCTTACCTTCTCTTAAAGAGCCCAGAGCCCAGGCTGCTGACACTTAAAACTTCAGGTTCTAAGTGCCTCTGAATGCAAGAATGTACAAAATTCAACTCCTCTACTTTCCAAGTCAATAGCTATGGGTAAATATTCTCTTTTTATGTTCCCCTGTGTGCTCTTCTCTCTCTCACTTTTGTCCATGACCTTGATTCCCTCATCTCCAGGATCCGTTTCTCCACTAAAGGACATCTCTGCATTTCTTGTCAGTCTTCAGGTCAATTCCTGGGTTATTTAGGATGATTTGATAGTTATCTAGTTGTATTCATGGGATGAGGAAAACTTCGAGTCCTCCTACCCACCATCAAGATTGTTTCCCTAATGGGGTGCCTGGGTGGCTCAGTGGGTTAAAGCCTCTGCCTTCGGCTCAGGTCATGATCCCAGGGTCCTGGGATCGAGCCTGGTGTTGGGTTCTCTGCTTGGCAGGGAGCCTGCTTCCCTCTCTCTCTCTGCCTGCCTCTCTGCCCCTTTGTGATCTCTGTCTGTCAAATAAATGAATAAAATCTTTGAAAAAAACAAAAAACATTGTTTTCCTGATTTCTCTTCAATAGTTTGTTATTAATGTAAAGAAACTCAACAGATTTGTGTGTGTTGATTTCGTATCCTACCACTTTACTGAATTTATTAGTTCTAACAATTTCCTGGTGAGGTCCTTAGGATTTTCAATATATGTCATCTGAAAATATTGATAGTTTTACTTCTTTTCAATTTAGATGACTTTTTTCCTGCCTAATTGCTCTGACTCCCAGTGCTATATTGAATAAAAGTGGCAAAAATGGGCATTGTTGTCTTGTTCCTTAATCACTTTCAGGTTTTCACTGTTGAATATGTTAGCTGTCAGTTTGTCATATATGGCCTTGATTATGATGATGTACATTCCCTCCATACCTGTTTTGTTGAGAATTTTTTCGTAAATGGTTGTTAAAATTTGTCAAATGCTTCTTTGGCATCTATTGAGATCATATGATTTTTATCCTTTGTATTGTTGATATGGGATATCACATTGACTGATGTGCAGATGTTCAACCATCCTTGCATCCCCAGAATAAATTCCACTTGATTGTGGTGAATGATCCTTTTAATGCATTTTTGAATTCAGTTTACTAACATTTTGTTGAGGATTTTTGGCATTTTTGTTCATCAGGGAGAGTGACCTGGATTTTTTGTTTTGTTTTAGTCTCATCTGGTTTTGGTATCAGAATAATGAGTAATGCTGGCCTCATTAAATGTGTTTGAAGAGTTTTACCTTTTTTATTTTGGGGGGAGAATTTGAGAGTTAGTATTAATTCATCTTTGAATGTTTGGTAGAATTCACCAATGAAGCTAGCTATTCCTGGACTTTCTTGTTGGGAGTTTTTTGATTATGGATTCAATCTCCTTGCTAGTAACTGGTCTGTTCAGATTTTCTATTTCATCATGATTTAATCTTGGTAGGTCATATGCATCTAAGAGCTTATCCATTTCTTCTAGGTTGTCAAATTTGTTGCATGTAATTGTTCGTAATAGCTTCTTATGGTCCTTTGTATTTCTGTGATAACAGCCATAATGTCTCTTCTTTCATTTCAGTTTCTTTTGAATCCTCTGTTTGGTAAATCTTACTTTTGCTCTATTTTTGTTATTTCCTTCCTTCTACTAGGCTTTGTTTGTTCTTTCTCTAGTTTTTCAAGATATAAAGGTAGCCATTTCTCACTATGAACTTCCCTCTTAGAACTGCTTATGCTGAATCCCATACATTTTTGTGTGTTGCTTTTCCATTTGTTACAAGGTATTTTTATTTCTCTTCTGATTTCTTCTTTAACCAATTGGCTATTCAGTACCATATTATTAAGTCTCCACATATTTGTGAATTTTCTAGTCTTCTTTGTGTAATTTCTAGTGTCATACCAACCACTGTGGTTGGAAAAGATACTTAATAGAATTTCTATCCTTTTACATTTATTAAGAATTATTTTGTGGTCTAACATGATCTCTCTTGGAAAATGTTCCATGTACACTTAAGAATGTGTATTCTGTTGCTTTTGGGTGGAATTTTATGTAAATATCTGTTAAGTTCATCTAGTCTAACAGATCTTTGAAGGTCAATGTTTCCTTATTGATTTTCTAACTGAATGATTTATCTGTTGATGCAATTAGGATATTAAAGTCCCCTAAAATTATAGTATTGCTGTCTATTTCTCCATTTAGATCTGTTAATATTAGCTTTATGTATATAGGTGCTCCTGTGTTGGGTGCATAGGTTATAAATATTCACAAATATTTTGTCCTCTTGTTGGACTGACCCCATTATAATTATGTAATGACTTTGTCTCCTATCACAGTCTGTTTTAAAGTCTATCATCTAATGCTCTGGTTTCTCTTCAGATCGTATAAATCTTTCGCCTTTTAAAGTCTATCATCTGATATAAATATACCTACTTCCTCTTTCTTTTGGTTTCCATTTGCATGAACTATTTTCCATCCCTTCACTTTTGATCTCTATGCCCTTACATGTATAGTGTGTCTCTCATAGCTAATATATAGATGGTTGTTTTTTAATCCACTCAGTCACTGTGTCTTTTGATGGAAGAATGTATTCCATTTACATTTAAAGTAATTGGTAGATAAGTGCTTGTTACCATTTTGTTTTATAGCTCCTTTTGTAATTCTTCTCTGTTCCTTTCTTCTCTTGCTTCCTTGCTTTGTGACTTGATGACTCTCTCCAGTAGTATGCTTATATTTTTGTATTTTACTATAGTTACTTTGTGGTTACAGAACTTAAAATGGTCTATTTCAAATTGTCCTGTCAGTGTCCCAAAGGGGAGTGTGTCCCTCAGAATTGAGGCAACAGCTTTTAAAAACATGCAAATAGACTGGGGCTACAAGCATAAGCCCCACCAGAGCCAAGTGATCTGGAGACACCTCCTTGGTAACAATCCCAAAAATCATGACTCCAGACAAGTGTATAAGCTCCTTTCTTTGAAATATCAGCCGGCTGGAGCAAGGTAGAGAGAAGTGCACAAAGAGGACATCCACATTCCTTGAGAGCATTTCGGTAGCCACTAAACTTATGCCAAACCTAAAGCCAGACCCTTATGTCCAAAGTTTCAGGACAAGAAAAGTGGCATCCTCTACAGAAAGATTGGGGGTGTGCCTCAGTCTGCTATCTGTGCAGTTCCCTGAGGGTGGTAGCCTATGAAAAACTCACCATTTACTACAGTCCTGTGGGACCCAGAAATGTAAGTCCCTTGGGCCACCAGAGCAATCAAGGAGCATCACCTGGGCATCAGGTAAAAAAAACTGGGCCCCAGATGCATGTAGAGCTCAGGAGCATGACAGAGGATGAGTATGAAGATAGCACCTGCCCTCCAGAGTGTCTGGAAAACATTACAGTCAACTTCTAACAGCATATATTATTAAAAGTCTGTCCCTCAGTCCACCATCATGATGGTTAGCTAATAGGTCTCCTTCACAGAATGCCAAGCTCCTGGATTTATGCCCTCTTGCTATACCCTGGGGCTGGCTATAGAACTCATCTCTCATGTTCAGGTCCTAAAAGTTAAGGTGACCAAGGTGAGGTTTGAACATTTCATTCCCCAGAGAGAAGCTCCAGGTTTGAAGTTCCCTTCTAGTTGTGGGTCACTGTGCCGGGGGTGGGATTTACAAGGAGATTGTGTTCCAGCCTCTCCTACCAACTTTGATGTGGTTTTCTTCCCATTTGCTGGTTATGTAGTGGTAACTTAGTTTTTAGGTTTTAAGTTGTTGTATATGTAGCTGTAGATTCGGTGTATCCATGGGAGGAAGTGAATTCAGGATCTTTCTAAATTGCCATCTTGAACCAGAACTTTCTCTCCCCAACCCTCAAATAGTTCTATTTATCAGAAGGGGTCCTACAGCTTTACAATCACAGTTCAGATGTTGTCCTGAAGAGACACGGTGAGATCAGCCCAGCAGCACCTTTACCACATCATCAACACTGAACTCAAATGTTTGGCTGTGTCCTGTGCAGGCTATGGGTATCCCCCAACAGGAGGACAGGCAGTAGATATAAGGGGAAGAGTGGTACCTCACTCTCAAGATTCGCAGAACACAAAGTCATCTGATTAAAATATCAGTAAATCAGTAAATCAGTAAATCATCCTATACCACTTGGTTTCCTTTAAATATAGTTACAATATATTAGTGTTCTGGTCCAGGAGCAGAACTGTAGAGTAACTGAATACAAAGGTTGGTGGTCTTGTGCATGGCCTGCTGGGACAGGCCCATTTGAGCTCTGTCCCAATTCTTCCAACTGATCAGAATTAGAGGACAGGGCCAGAAGGTCCGCAAGTGAGCATATAGGCCTTTTTTTGGGACAACAGATGGGTACTACCACCACCCCCCAAAGTCTGCTACGCCCCGGCAATTCAGCACACATGGCACATATAGAACATAGAGAGGCAAAAAGAGCCTGGTGGTGTTGCTAGAGCATCTGAGTTTGTGGACACCATCTCTAATCCTCTTTGTGGGTGTTCTCCAAACGAAGCTACATCTTTCAGTCTCACCCCTGCCCCAAGATCCAACAAGCAGCCAGACAGAGGCAGAGAATATTGGCTAAGGGTATACTGGTTCAAGATGTGTGGACTGGTCTTCCATCTGCAACAGAACAGTGAATGTGGGTAAGGCCCTCTGAGGCTAGTGCCAGGGGCAGCAGCAGCTGGTGACAGCCGCTCCACGGCCTGACCAGCCTGTGGGCCTGCGCTGGCCGCAGGGGAAGCTAAGGCTCAGCACAGGCATCTGCAAGTGTGCCCATGCACCACGTGATAGAAATGAGGCTACATTCACTCCACCTGCTTTTCAGTCTGCTCAAACAGTAGAGGCATTTTGAACAGTTTCCCTGAGTGGGTCTATTGAGTGTCAGAAAGGTTTTCTTTCCCAATATAAAAGAGGAAAATTGCACATGTAGTAAAAATATCAGAGAGACTATTTCTTCATAGAAACCCTCAGGGACTGGTCTGGGGTGGGAGGGAGAGGAAGGGGCTCTGAGGAAGTCATGGGCTGGGCAGTGGCCAGCTCACATGAATCTTCCTAGGCCTGGTCATGACTCGCCCAGCCTCTGGATGTGCCAAATTGTATATTTATATACAAATGCAAACCCTGTGCAAAAGCAAAGCGCAATTTTAGTGTCAAAATCCTATTATCTGAAGTACTCAAGGCTATGACAGTTTCTACCTTTGGTGGAAATGAAAAAGGGGACAATGGAGACATTAGGAAAAGAGCCAGCTAGAAAAATCCTAGGGCCCCATGCTGTCAGGGCTGGGGCAGACATCTTGTCTGGGGAAACCGAGTGTCTAGAATAGTTGGGAATTTTCTCATCACACCAGACTTTACTCCCCTGTGACATCAATGCTACTCTACAACGGGGGAACATGGTTGCCCATCGCAGTCTTCTAGGGATGTCCTCGGCCAGTCTGTGCTGGCAGGTGGAGGTACCTTTCTGCTGCTCTTCCTTCCCACCCCACATCTTCCATGGGATGCCACCTACAGCTCTACTACCTACAGCTCCCAGGGCTTCCTTTTACTAGCCCTTATCTCCACCTTCCATTCCAATGTTCCCTAATATTCAATAATGCAGGTACTATCCTTCATGACTTTCAACATTTTCAGTTATCACTGATGCCATTATTTTCCAAATGTTTTCTTTTAACTGACTAGCTTTAATTTAAATACATGCATTTTTTTTAAAGATTTTATTTATTTATTTGACAGAGAGAGATCACAAGTAGGCAGAGAGGCAGGCAGAGAGAAGGAGGAAGCAGGCTCCCTGCTGAGCAGAGAGCCCGATGTGGGACTCGATCCCAGGGCCCTGAAATCATGACCTGAGCTGAAGGCAGCGGCTTAACCCACTGAGCCACCCAGGCGCCCTAAATACATGCATTTTTAATAGAAGTTTTTCATCACTACCAAATGGAAGCTAGTAGCACTTTCAAGGAATAGAAGAGAATAGGAACAATGAAAAATCATTCATTCAGGGACACCCCCCTACCCCCCAAAAAAACCATCATGCCTAACATCTGGGATACTATACTCTTCTTTGGGAAGTACTCTTTTTGTCTGGGCTTACTTGAGCCAACTATCTAATCTTACCAATTTTCTTGAGGGAGATATATCGCCATCAGTTTTCTTTATCTAGTATCCTTTCCAGATAACAGCAACATATTCTTGAATACATTCATGGCCAATCCAGAGGAGAAAAGTAAGAAAGTGAAAATCCTCAGAATTGAACTATTTAGCCCCTGTGACTGCTAACCCTCTTCCTCTCTTTTTAAAGCTTTGCCCTTAAACCCTGAGGAATGAAATGAGTGAGTGAATGCACAAATAGGTAAATGAACGAACATATCTAACGGAGAAGAGTCACAGGGAAATACATGTTTGGATAATAATGCATAAGTTTCTGTTAAGTCCACTTAAAAGTAGGACTCTGCCGATGCAATCCACCCATAAATATTGGACATCTCGTTTCTTCTGCAACTATTTACAGAGTTCAAATGAGGACTCAGGCCTGGTGCCTGAGATCTCCCTAGAAATTGAGAATGAAACTCCCTGCTTCGTGGAGGAGTAACCAAACTTAGGGAATCCCAAACAATCCCTTGAGTTTTGTCAAACCAGATGACCTTCATCGGTGGAAATAAAAGACTATGCCAAGGTTCAATTCATGGGCAATCTCAAGATCTGAAATTCAAGTCTCCAGCCCAGAGCCTAGCTTCCTGACACAATGGTAGTCCACACACGGATACCAAGAACAGCCTATTCTCTGCTCTGAGCAACCAGACCCTGTCAGGGGCAGTGGTATCTGCCTGATGGATTGCTCACTGTCAGGAAAGGTGGCTGAGCACATGAATGAGATACACAAGGTGGCTCGTAAAACTTATGAGCCATGTTCTGTGTTGTGACCTGGGTGAGGGATGGTTCAGCTTCAGTGGAGGGATAATTAAAAACAATTAAGTGTTACTGGAGAGATGGCAGAATTCAGCTCAGACTTCAGGGGTATACAAACCTGCTCTGGGAGAGGACCAGGAGCCTAAGGCCTACACCTCATTTACTTAAGAAAAACAAAACCGCCACCACCACCATGAACAACAACAGCTTGTTGAACCATGGGCAACCCCGCATATTGACCAGTTGGTGCCACCCACAGGGCTTCATCCAATGGGGACTGAAAAAGGACTGTTGCCTTCCTGTGTTTCCCAAGATGGTGGAATGTCTGCCTGTTGGAGCATAGTATGGGGTGCTTTTGCTGTATTCCCAATCTCTGAGCAGAAAGAGCCAGTCACACCCATCACCTCATTCCATTCTCTATTTCTTGGCCATCATCTTAAGAAGAAGTGTCCAAGGAAATGAGACAAAAAGACAGAAGAAAGTGGTCTGGAGAAGAAAGTAGGAGACAGCATTTAAGGACAGAGACAGGAACACAAGAAACATGGGGTTCTGGGGGATACCGTGGAACAGAGCCAGGAGAATCCTGTAAAGGCAAGGAGTGGGTTCAGTTTTCCCATCAGACCAATAGGAACAATATATTGCCTTGGTTTCTTAGGAGACTGGGACGACTACTACTCAGACAGCCGCTCCAGGTAACTAGTAGGTAGTCAATCAGTGATAGCCATTCTATCATTTATAATTACCATTTTGTTACTCTTAGTATTACAACCTACTTGATAAATTGGAGTCCCTCTAACTGGAAGCTTTTACTTGGAAGGGGTAAAAAATAACAACTGTTATCATGCCAGAATGATATAAAGAAGAAGAAGAACTGGATTAAGATTAAAGAGACCAAAAATTTGTAGAAAGCATGTAACTGGGGATTCTAGATATCTGGGCTCTTCCTTGCATGCATCCCCAAAGGAAACAAGAGCAAAATTTCTACACAGGTGGTGTTAGTTATTTTCATCAGCACCTAATGGGGGGGCAGAGTTTGTATATCACAGCAGTCAAAATATATCGCACGTTGTATTCTTTCTCACTAAGGAAGGCAAAAATGTATCCAGCCCCACCCCAGACACCTCAAAGAACTTCAAAGGTTTTTTAAAAACTGTCAACAGAGAATAGAATCTTTGTCTTATAAGCATAAATGATTTTCTTTCTAAAATAAACAGAAGTAGTCTTACAAGGGGAAAGTACATAAAATATGAATGGTATGTGAATCTGTGAGAGTACCTATGGGGCCATATATAAGGCCAAAAAAAAAAAAAAAGAGCCCATGAGAGTAGAATGAGAGTAGAGGGGTCTGTGTCTATAAACTGAAGGGAAAATCTACAAATAAAGTCAATTCTTTTAATTTCTTTGTAATCTTGAAGAAAAAAAAAATAAAAGAACAATACAATTCTATCAGAAATCCATTAACCTCCAAGCCCTCCTAATTACACCTAAATGTTTCTCTAGTTCATCCATTTCTCTTTCTTCTTTTGCTGCCAACATGTTCCAAAAAGGTGCAATCAATTCCTTAATGTCCCGCCACAAATGCTTCCTAACTGGTCTCTCAGCATTCATTCTTATTTCCCTTTCAACCCATTTCCCACATGCCTGTTGCAGTCATAAAGTAAAACTTAAAACCCAGTCATCACACGCTTGATTAAAATCTTCTTCAGACACATCATTGTTCTTAGACTAGAGACCAAAACCCTTCACAAGGCATTGCAGGTTCCAGGCTCCATCCACCTCATCAGCTTCATCATCCCTCTTCAGCCCAGCACCCATGGGGCTGGATCTGGATGCCAGACCTTGCAAGACCACCCCACTGGACTAGATTGCTCTCTATTTCCCTGTCCCCTTAACTCCTGCACAGAAGCCTTCCTGACCTCTCAGCCCTGGTCAGGTCCTTCTAAAGGCATCTTGTACTTTTCTATGCATAAAGTAAGTAATTATAAAATTAATATTTGAATGTGTATTTTCTCCTGATAAGATAAAGGACCTATTAAGGCTGGGATGGTGTTTGTCTTACCACAATTTCCCCAGAGCCAAGAAAAGGGTCAGGTGTAGAGTAATAGTCAACATTTATTGAGTGCTTAGTATGTGCTAGAGACAGTTTTAAGAACTTAAATGTATTAACTATAATAACCCTCATAAAGCCCTATAGGTTAGGTCTCACTATGATCCAGGTTTTGTATTTGAAAAATACTTAAGCACGGGGGGGATAAGAAATTGATCAAAGATCATATAGCTTTGAGTGGTAGACCTGAAATTGGAACCCAAACATATGACTTAAAACCTTTCTTAATTATAATTCCACATTACCACAAAGTTGGAATCCTCTATTTGTTAAATTGATTTGTCTGTTTGGCAAAAGATTTTTATCAAGCAAGTTTGCAATATTTTTAAAAGCTAAAAATTTATGAGCCCTCTTTGCCAAAAAGTGGACCTATGGTTACAAACATGAGCACATATATATACACTCACAAGGATTCCATTTTGCCTTCAGTTGCAAGGACTATATAAACCTGAGGCCAAATTGTTGATAAAAAGGAGCCTAAAGTTAAAATTTCTGGTCTAGATTAATAAATGGTGACAGCATCTCTTAGATCAATGCCAGTCAAAATTTTATAGGCAAATGATTGACAGATTGACTCAACAGATGAACTTGTTAAAAACACAGATTCTGATTCAGGAAGCTGAGTTGGAGCCTGAGATACAGCATTTCTAACAAGCTCTTAAGCTTGGCCATTGCTACTGGCCCACAGACCACATGTTGAGTAGTAAGGTCAGAGAAAACCTTTCAAATAACAATGTGAGACTTTGAGAAGATTGGAAAGTGATTAATTTAAAATTGAGCTCTCTGGTGAGTACCTGTAATCCAAACTGTCAGTAACATTAACTGAAGAGGTTTGCTATAGTCACTGGATTCTCCAGAATTACCAAAACATGATTGGATTTCTTGTTGTATGGGAAGACTTCAGTACCTTTGGATAGAAGTGGGCTTCATGAGCATCTGTACACACAGCCAACATGGTTCACAGGAAGAATTTGGATTTGCTTGAATCCTTGAGTAATAGTAGATGTCCAAGTATTTGCTGCCTTTATGATAGGGTTTTCAAACTATTCTTTGGCAGCTAAGGCCATTCTTCATATTAAATCTTTGATGGATACCAAATTAATAAAATAAATTGAATAGAACAAGACAAGATCTCTCACAACCCCTTTTAAATGCTGTACTTGAAGTCCTAGCTAATGCAGTAAGACAAGAAAAGTAAATTGACAACACCAAATGCTGGTAAGGATATAGAACAACAGCAACTCTCATTCATTGCTGGTGAGAACATGAAATGGTACAGCCACCTTTTTTCTTTTTAAAACCATATTTATCCATTTCACTCTCACCCCCTCTTTGTCTATGGAAACCACCAATCTGTTCTTGGAATTCAGTGTTTCATTTTATTTTTTAAAGACAATATTAACTTTTTAAGTAACTGCTAGAAATTGCAGGGAACAGACAACTGCAATTCCTGGTGAAAAAAAGAAAAGAAAGAAAGGAGGAAGGAGAGGGAAAAAGAAACCTCGAGACAGCTTGGAAGTTTATTATAAAACTAAGCCACACAATCCAGCAAACTGTGTCCTTTGGTATTTACTCAAAGGGCTTGAAAACCCATGTCCACACAAAAACTTGCACATTGATATTTATAGGAGTTTTATGTATAATTGCCAAAACTTGGAAGCAACCAAAATGTCCTTCATTACATGAGTGGCTAAACTGTGGTATACAGACAGCAGAATTATCCAGTGCCAAAAAGAAATGACCTGTCAGGGCACCTGGGTGGCTCAGATGGTTAAGCATCTGCCTTCGGTTCAGGTCATGCTCCCAGAGTCCTAGGATCAAGCCCAACGTGGGCTCCTTGCTCAGCAGAGAGCCTGCTTCTCCCTCTCCCTCTACTGTCTCCCCTGCTTGTGCTCTCTTGTTTCTCCATCAAATAAATGACTAAAATTTTTAAGAAAATGAGCTGTCAACTCATGAAAAGGCACAGAAGAGCCTTAAATTCATAGAACTAAGTTGAAGAAGCTAATCTGAAAAGGTAACATAATGTAGGATTCCAACTATAATACTTCGTGGGAAAAGCAAAACTACAGAGACAGTGAAAAGATCAGTGGTTTCCGGGGGTTTGGAGAGGTGGGGATGAGTAAGCAGAGCACAGGATTTTAAGACAAAAAAGTTCTCTGTACACTATAGTGGGGAATATATGCCATCATATACTTGTTTAAACCCATAAAATGCACAACATCAAGAGTGAACTATGATGTAAACTATATGGACTTGAAGTAATTATGATGTGTCAAGTTCACCAGTTGCAATGAATGTACCACTCTGAGGAGGATGTGGATCACAGGGAAGGCTCTGTCTGTGTGGAGGCGGACGATACATTGAACTCTCTATACCTTCCCCCTCAATTTTGCTGTGAACCCAAAACAAATCTTACAAATAAATTGAAAAATAAAACCACTTAAATTGTGGCTGGGGGAATGTGGAGAGGGAAAGCCTACGGTGCTGCCTCTCGGGGAAGACCTCCCGGAAGGAACAAGCAAACACAGACTGGAATACAAAGAACAAATTCGTGGTTACCAGAGCAGAGGGGCTGGAAGCTAGACAGAACAGGGGAGGGGGATTAAGAGACACAAACTACAGGTAAGTCATGGGGATGAAAAGTACAGCGTACGGAATATGGTCAATAATATCGTAATAACTCTGTGTGGTGACAGATGGCAACTATACTTACCATGGTGAACATGGCATCATGTATGGAGTTGTCAGATCCTATGCTGTATACCTGAAATGAAAATAATGTTGTAGGTCAAGCATACTTCAATTAAACAAACAAACAAACAAAACCTTCCCACTCAGTACATTGGTGCCGCGGGGGTGCCTCTTGAAAAACTCTCTCAAGGACATGTGACTGTTCCTTGAACAACACTGCTAAATCAAATGGAATGAAGGATTTGAATCTGCGATGCTCGTAGGTCACTTCCGTTGTTGGCTTCTGAATGTTTGGCTTGAGGTGCCAATGCATTCACTTCAGGAATCAAAGAGTTAACGAACTCGAACTTGGAGAGGTCCTTTCTCCTCCAAGATTTACATCTGCTCTTCTAGAAGTCTATGATTCCATTCTTTTCTAACTTAATTAGGGCCTGGAGTTTAAATCCAGCATCAAACATTTTGATATTCGTTCATCCTTCCGTCTCCCTGGGTAAAGAGGCTGTTTTGTTTAGGGTCTGTCCTGTGCCAGGAGTCACTGGTAATAAGTCTGATAATTATACTCCTGCTGCTGAGAACCGAGACCTGCCCATTCTTTCCCCCTTTTTCAATTTTGATGTGTGGTTTGGGGTTTTTGTTTTGTTTTGTTTTGCTTTTTTGAGAAAATATTAACTTTTCACATAACTGCTAGGAATTGCAAGGAGCGGACAGCTGGAGCTCAAAGTCATGAAACAAAGGAAAGGAGGCAAAAGAGGAGGAAAAACTCCAAAGCTGAGACTGGTTTTTTTCTTTTTTTTCTTCTTTTAAGGGAGGGAGAAAAAGATTTTGTATTTCATAACAGAGAGCATTACGACAATGTAGCCACACACAATGAAAACCTTGTGTTTTATTAAAATGAAAAAGCTTGCTCAAGGCCTCCATTACTCATTTCCGGATGGAATGGCAAAGCTTCAAGTTTGAAAAGACTCAAGTAGCTACAATCGAACTTTCCCTGGTAGCCGCTGATAACACAGCACTTTCCAGAAATCCATTTTGTAGATTGTGCAGCTCAGCTCTTTTCAGGACCCGGAGGCTGAGCTCTGCACAAAAGGGGCAGCCGCAGAAAAAGCCTAGGAATACTTTGGGCTAGAAGAGCCTGCCCCGCTGTTGTAGGGCGGGAACTAATGGCAGGGAAGGGCCGGGTCAGTGCCTACAGACGTTAACTACCGCAAGGCAACGGTCGACTTCTCACTACCCAGGTTCTCCCACTCAAAGAAGAAAGGAGGAGAGCAGAACTGCCCCAAAGCCTACTCACCCAGCTCGTTTTCCCCATCAGCCCAAGGGCCAGCGTTCAGAGATGCAGAGGAAGACGTCAGGTAGCAAACGGCAAATCTCATGCCAGTTCCTCATTTGAGTCGGAGAACAGGCACCTGGTCTTCATTAACATTGCTGCTGTACTTAATGCGTTGCAGGTGTGAAAGTGTGTGGCTGAAATCTGACAAAACACCTGTCTTTTGTGGCACCATTAGATCTGCCTAGTGTGGGACACGACCCCCTCGGGTGTGCTTTCTCCTGCCTTGAAAGCCACAGTAAGCATTGTCCTGTAATTACAAAATCAGAGTCATCATTGCTGGGAAGAATTCCTTAACAAATTATACCTAATTAGTCTGAAATTACCTTTAATTCATGGTGAAACCATAGGCTTAACTGTGTTCTATAACACCTTCCTTTTTATCTTTATGCAAATATGATTATACACTATCAAACTGGCACCACCAGGCATAAAAACAGCTGCAGCTAGTTCTTTGGTTACTAAATGGGAACTGGACCGGTGCCATTGATTATGTTTTCTGGAATGCTGCATCAAAAAAATAATAATAATATCAGCCAGTTCCTTCCCCGCGAACTCCAGTCTTCTTCCCCGCCCACAGGATCCTAATTGAAAGCTGCGAGATTGATGTCCCCTGCCCAACCCCCCACCTCCTCACCACATTTACTGCAGACACATGTGTACATCTTGCTGCCGCCCCATCTTTTAGGATGTCATTAAGTGTCAAAACATGTCTCATTTTATTTCTGATCACGGCATCTGATCAGATGGCTTCTTCAGTTCTCATTCCCATATCGGAGCTTCGGGAACCTTTCGATTCAAGGCTTTTTGGTTCATGTACTTTGGTTTCAAAGATGTCTTGCATGGGAGGCATTTACCTAAGAGCTTTCCAGGTACTCCTTATTTAATCCTGGCTACAACCCAGACACTAGGACTACCATTATCATGAGATTTTGCATAAGAGGAAACTGAGGCAGAAAGAGCCTCGAGTAAGGTCAGCCAGCCAGAAGAGACAAAGCCCAGATTCTGATTCAAGCCCTCTGTCTCAGGATTGCTCTTACCCACTCTAATACGCACTCCCAGTGATGCCCAGGGTCTCTCTGATCAACACTGATCATTTCCAATACTCTTGTAACACTTCTGAACATACCATTGTAGGATTTTTTTTTTCTAGTTAGTTGGCATGTGACGACGTAGAGTTTCATTCTTATCAGAGGAAGAAATCATGGCTAACTCCTCACTTGTTTCCATACAATTAGTGTAATAATTCTATTTCCGTCTCGATGCCCCGTGAAAGCATTTTCAGAACCAAAGCTGTGTTTTCTGTTTCTATCAAAACCAAACAATGCTGAGTGTTATCACTGGTACTGGTGTAAGTGTGTGTGTGTGTGTGTGTGTGTGTGTACACGTGCGCGTGTCTGTGCACACACCCGCATCCAAGCGTGTGTCTTTTAATTAGATTACATGTGGGTAACTTTTGCGCTAGTATGAAGAATTGTTGAGATTCTTTCTCAAATGAAGCCAGAGTTCAATTGCTCAGAAAGCAGTAAAAAGAATACAAAATGCTTCTTCAAACGTTTAAGGTCTGCTTCTTCTTCTTCCACACTGTGGATAATTCCTTGGAAAGTCAGCTTTGGCTTTCAATCACTCCCGTCCTGATAGACCATTGTATCCCTGACTTCAGCCCGACCCCACGTTCTCTGAAGATTGTTAACTTTAAAAAAGCAACTCAGACCACATCTAGGTTACTTTCCAGCAAGCTATGCTTTTGAAAGTAAAAAAAAAAAAAAAAAAAAAAAAAAAGAAGAGAGAGAGATTAATTTTCTTGAACAATTTCAGGCATGGTATGCAAAGCCAAACACATATCAGGTGCAGACATTGTACCAGGCAGCTCCGTAGGAGGTCCTAACAGAGGCCTGGAATGCAGTGGTGAACTGGTTAAAAAAATAATTACAACAGGACTGGCAGTAAGGTTTTGGCTGAATACTACTTTTGCTCAGTATCAATCAATTAAAAGAAAAGCATTTTCTTGATGGTTGTTCATAACAGATATCCAGACCCATCTGTGGTTATTTTATTTATGGCATCGCTGTTCTTCGCCAACAACAAGTTGGCTAAAAATCAGCTTTTAGAATCTTAATCAGAATCAAAACATTGTCTTCTCGTTTGACGCCTCCATTCAAGTTCGTGTTACTGCCATGCAGAAAATGGAATCCGCTTTCTGGAGGCCGACCCTCTCTCCTGCACCATGGTAATCCCCACAGCCGGCCCACAGCTGCGGGATGAGCTGTATTTCTTTACAGTATTTTTATTAGGCTGATTCCCACAAGTTTAAGAACGTTGTAATTGGAGACACTTCAGGGTCACATTAGATTGAGCCCAATAAAATAAGAGGAGGAAACTGAACTCTCCTAACCCCTTCCCGTGAAGTTTAGAATTTTCAACTCATTTCAAAGCAGAGGATGTCCCTTTCCAAGTCTTTCAAGTTCTGTAAACACTGCAAGTGCTACTGGCTTCCTTTTAATCAGCAAGGGCCACCAGCTTACGTTTATTATTCCTAATTATTAGGCCCTCCTCAGGAGAACGTTACTGCTGACAACTTGTGTTAGTAATGACTCAGCCCGATTGGTTGGCGGAGCAAGCCCCTCCTTTCCTCCTGCTCTGAATGTTTACGATCATCTATAACCTTCACACTTTGGGGTGTCATGCGCCCCCCCCCCGGTAATTTTCTGTGACACTAGTGAACAATTTGGAATGACCGTAACCATGGCTGGGTCTACTTGATGCCGAAACATCCTATCGGAAAGGGGACATTTGGTCTAACATCTGGATGTTTGAGCTGCATAAAGCCAAACATCTGGATGTTCCCAAATATTTTTTCTTTTCAAATATTTGGAAACATCCACAGATTTTTTTCCCTCATGTAGACAAAACATCCAGATGATAAGCCGAATGTTTCTCTTTTCATCTGGATCTTTGGCCACTGAATTTTCTTTTGCGTCTTCTAGGGAAGAAGGCCCCTCTAGTTGCTGTTTTGTTTTTGTTTTTGTTTTTTTAAAGATTTTATTTCTTTATAATTTGAGAAAGCGCCTGCATGTGCTTGAGCAGGGGTGGGGTGGGCGGAGGAGGAGGGAGAAGAAGGGGGCAAGAATCCCAAGCAGACTCTGCACCGAGCACAGAGTCCCCTTCAGGGCTGTCCCACGACCCTGAGATCATGACCCCAGCAGAAACCAAGAGTCGGTCGCTTAACCGACTGAGACACCCAGGCACCCCGAGTTGTTTTATAAGGGCCATTATTACCCCAAAATAAGGAAGGAAACCCAGCCTCTAGCTCAGGGCACATCTTTACAGTTTTTCAGTAATTTTCAATAGTTTTTCAATATTTTCACTATTCTGAAACAAAAATCTTTCATTTTTTAAAAAAGATTTATTTATTTGAGAGAGAGAGCAGGGGAGGGGCAGAGAGAGAGAGGATCCGAAGCAGACCCTGCTGAGTGAGAGCCCAACCCAGCGCTCAGTCTCGTGACCCTGAGATCATGACCCGAGCGGAACCCAAGAGTCAGATGCTCAACTCACTGAGCCACCCCGGCAGCCAAATCTTTCATTTTTTAAAGAAAAATCTCCTCACAACCTAGGCTATCCTGAAATTTAGGAAGAAAAGAGTTAAGTGTTGGATCTCAGAGAAGGGAGTTTCTTATCCAGTTTTCACACCTTACAAAAATATTTTTGTTGCCGCTGAAAGTTATTTTTGCGGCTCCTGTCTCGATTTCTTTCCCAGGAATGCTCGTTTGGTCTCCTGCAATGGTCTTGCCTCCAGAGACTGACAGAGCTCCTCTAGGAGGTGGGTATAACAAAACATTCAACACTGTGGTTAGATGCAATTCATTCAAACCTGGACCAATACGTAAACTAAAGAAAACACAATTTTTTTTTTTTTTTTTGCAAACAGATTCTAACCCAGAAGTTGGTATTGGTGGCTGCACTAAAATGTGTGAATTCCCTGAAATGGTTTAGAAACATTTTTATAAATACACATTTTGTGGGGAGGAGAAGGAGTGCTTAGAGATCTCCTCTGTCTCTCAAGGAGTGGTTTTCAATGGGCACCTTCTCCTTCCTTGGAATATTTTTTCAACTTCTAAAATTATCTGCGAGCTAGGAGAATAGATGTCACTCATTGTGCAAAGTCATACATGACGAAAATTCCAGTATATTATATTCCCACTGTGGGACCACTTTCAAAGGTGAGGTGAATTCCAAGATGTCAGAGACACTTCGTAGATAGTCACTGAGTGCATTTGTTCCCTCCTTAGCCAGGGGTTGGCAGATTGCAAGAAACTCCCATTCAAGCTTGTGACAGACCAGAGGCTAAGCTTAAGGAGTCAGAGGAATGCTTGGAAACAAATGGCAGGAAAGAAAACTGGGCCCCACACGTGATTAGAACTAGGACCTGTGAAGCCCTGAGGCCTGAGGAAGCCAGTCCCCTTCTGTATCTCTCTGAGACCATGCAGCCGCCTCTCAACGCGCTGTCTCTTCGCTCTCATAGAAGAGGAAGGGGATAGCATCTATCTCAAAGGTAGAGCACACAGAGAACACTTGTCACATAACGAACACACAGGAAAGGCACACGTTGTGGTTCTGATTATCTCTTCACAAACCAACTCTCCTGCTTGCTGAAGATGACTTCTGATTGGCCACATTCAAAGGACAGCCCTCGGCTCCCCGGGTTTGTCTGTCTGTCTGTATGATTCTTGTTCTGGGTTAACTGGCTTGTGATTCTGAATCTTAATTTGAAATCCTCAGGACAGCAAGCGGATCTAATGAGCCTAGCTCGGGGCAGGTGTGTTCCTCTGGCCCCATCAGCTGTCACCTGCCCAGGGACGCCATGGAGCCCCCTCACTCAGTCACGAGTTTGCCTGAGCAAATTCCTAGGGAAAGGAGAGCGAGACAGGGAGAAGACAGATGACATTCTCAATGCAGGTATCCCCGTTTTAAACTTTTTCATCATATGTCTTTATAGTCTAAAATCAGAACACAGGGCTGGGCACCAAGAAAATATTTTAAATCTCCAATTTTTACTCAGAAAACATAGATTTCTAATATTTTGATGTATATTTTTTCATACATTTTATACAGGTATTCATGCTTTTTACAAATATAAAAAATTATACTCTGCATTTTTGTTTGCACTCACTTTTTTCCCACTGAATAACATACTGCAAACATTTTCATGTTTCTAAATATTTCTCTGCAATATTTCTCTTAATGGTAAGATAGGATTTGATTAAATAAAAATAAAATATGTAATACAATAACATGTTACTGAACAGTTAGATTATTTTAATTTTATACCTTACAATGGTACTCTAGCTTCTTTTGCATAGATCATTGTACGTATCATTTTTCTTTATTTTTAATTAAATAAGAAGTAAGTGTAGGCATGATCATTTTATTTTCTGTTTTAATTGGATTACTTAGAGGTTTGTCTATTTTCTTTTTTCTTTTTTTTTTTTAAAGAACACCCTTTGGATGCATTTATCACCTATCTGTCATTTAAACAGGTTTCAATTAGGGTCAAGCTAAGTGAGTAAAAGATAAAATTCAAGGACATTAGTAAGATTCCAGGATCTGATGAGGATGTTTGTTGACTATATTATCATTATAATTATTTCATTGAAATTAATGGCCTGTTCTTCTGGCCACATCAAACTTTCTGAGGCTCTGCAAACCTACTCTACTCCCCATAATGGCTATGTCATCTACCCACTTACAGAGCATGAAGTTTAATATCTGGCCAATAAATCAGTATTGTCAATTATATTACTTGGACCCTCATTTATTTATTTTGCCTGATCCATGCATCAAGTAGAGAGGAGAGGCCTAATAAAGTCTTACTAGTATTGGACCTGACAATTTCTCCTTGTTTCCTGATGTTTTCTGCATTATTTTTATCAGTGATATGTACAGAACCTATTATAAATTCATTGTAGATCGAAATTTCAAATACCTACATTGACTTTCTTTGTCCTGTTCATTATTACTTGACATAAATTCTGCTCAGGCATATACTGATGCTGCTAGCCCTATTTTTTTTTTTTTTTTTTTGTCTGAACTTGCCCAAGTGATTGCTACCCAAACTTTTATTTTATTTTAATTTATTTTATTTTATTTTATTTTATTTACCTTTTGGGTCATTTTAATACAGCAAAAAATATGAGGCTGCGTTAATTCTGTTCAATATCTTTGTGTTTCTTCTACTCAGGATTTAACCTATTTATATGAATCAGAACTGATTCATTTTACTAAAGAGAAATTTCCAAAAAAATTCTATCATGGCTTTCATACTAATATAGAAATGAGCACATGTTACAGATGTGATTTAATACATGAGGGAACCTGACAGATGTCTTAACCAGTTCAAAATAGAATCTGGGATGCCTGGGTGGCTCAGTTGGTTAAACATCTGCCTCTGGCTCAAATCATGATCCCAGGGTTCTGGGATCAAGTCCTGCATTGAGCTGCCTGTTCGGTAGGGAGCCTACTTCTCCTTCACCCTCTGCCCACTGCTCCCCCTGCTTGTGCTCTCTCTCTCTCTCTCTCTGTCAAATAAAGAAATAAAATCTTTAAGAAAGAGAGAGAGAGAGAAAGAGAATCTGAAGAACAGGCACATTTATAGATCAGGAATATTAACATGAAGGTGCAAATGGAAGAAAACTGATTTTGGGGGGGTTTGTGAGGAGGTAGATCAGGTCAGGACAGAATTTTTGTGTTCATAGATAAAAATTACTTTGTATTGTTATCCATTACCTATGACTTACTATTCTAAAATAATTCAAACAAAATGAGAGACTAGAATTATTCACCTGGAAGGGCACACTCTATGGAAACAAGACCTGGTTTTTCAGTAAAGCACACCTTTCTCTATCATATTCTTTCTGTCATTTTTGAAAACTTTTGTCTTTTCAATCCTTCCTTGATGTTTTATTTTCTGCCATTTTACTCAAGTTATTTTTCCCTTCCCTTCTAGTTATTTATAAGAAATTAACCTCCTACTTGTTACATTTTTCAACTGTGTATAAAAATTATTTTCCTCTAGTTATTTACTTTAGATAGAAACAGATTTCTTAGATAAGTAAATGACAGCTTTTATTTCTACCTACCAGTTTTTGTAATATAGTCCAAGATCCAAGATCTAGTTTCTTGCTTTCAAATCATCATTCTTACATATATATATACATATATAGTATATTATATATATTAGAATTAACATTTATTTCCCTAATTTACCATTAAAATTTATGTTTTTATGATAATAACTCTCATCGCTGTGAATTTCCCCCCCCTTTTTTTAAAGATTTGTTTATTTTAGGGAGAGAGAGAGAGAAAGCATGAATGGGAGGGGCGGAGGGAGAGGAAAGAGAGAATCTCGAACAGACTCCCCACTGAGCACAGAGCCTGATCCAGGGCTCGATCTCAGGACCCTGAGGTCATGACCTGAGCTGAAACCAAGAGTCGACACTTATCTGACTGTGCCACCCAGACGTCCCTCTTTACTTCCCTTTTCTTGGGTCTGTGTATATGTGTGTGTGTGTGTGTTCATCTCATAGTTGTTACAAAATTTTGCATCTATTTTTTAAAAAGAGCATTTTATGTTTTGTGAGCTTTTGTATCTCCAGCAAAGTGTTTCTATTATTTTCTAATGTGAACAATACTTAGCTATAGTATAGAAATCTTCAATTGCAATCTTTTCTTTCCCCTTTAAAACTCTTAGGAAATCATTTCATTGGTTCTTCTTTGTACAGAGGAAATATCTGAGCTGAATATTTGGGTTCTCTTTTATAGGTGACCAGTCTTTTCTGCCTAGGTGCACATCAGCTTGATTTTTCTTTTCTTCTTGAAGTTTAAGACTTTCATCAGAATACATGCATTTATTATATTATTTTTATTAGTATTTCCTGGGGTTTAGCTCATTCGGTTTGCAAAACCAGAACTTTCTCCACTGGCCCAGCCAAGTGTTATTTATTTTTTTTCAAATATTGCTTCCCTTCTATTTATTCTGACATCCTGTTTAGTAACACTCACACTCTCTAAGCCAAATCTCAGTAAGGCCTTCAAATTACTACTTCATTTAATTGTCCTAGTTCTTTGTCATATACCTCTACATTCTGGGAGATTTTTACTTTATCGTATTATTGTATATACCCTTGATTTGATTTACTATGGTGTTATTTCTACTCCAATTGCATCTTTAAACCCTGTTCAGAAATGTTTACTTTAAGAGTTCTTTTTCCTTGTAACTGATTTTAAATTTCTGCTTGCCTCAACTCAGTTCCCATTTCAAATCTGTTTATTATATTATCATCTCATCTTACAAGTTTTATTTTGTAAGACTCATGTTTTTCCAATATTTGTAAAACCACAGAATAGTTTATAAAATCTATTTCTGTTTCCTTCAATTCAATAACTTTTTCAAATATATTTTTCTGTATGAATAGTATGATCCCAGCTGTGTGTGCATGCGTGTGCAAGCATATGGGGCGCATGTTTTTGTGTGAGTGTATTTGTATGTATTTGAAAAGCTGATACCTAAACCTGGAGGAAAAGAACAAAAGGAACCAGCAAGATAACTTGTAGCACATAACCCTAGAAAGCTTCACACATTGATATTCTAGGTCCTTCTAAGAATAGAAATGCAAGGGGGAAAAAAAAACTGTGCAAGGTAAGGCTAAAAACAGGAGAAATGTTGAAAATTTTTGTAAGAATTTCTTCTGACACTCCATTTATCCAACCAAGAAACTTACTCTACCCTAGAGGACACTTCTGGGGAGATTATGTCTCTGGAGAAAGAAAAATCAGTGAGAATCCAGAGTCAGAGTCAAGGTCCTCTGACCCAGCAGAAGGTAAAGGTGAGATATTATTCTGAAAATAGGATGGGAAGGGCAGGGAAACAACACTTACTGAGCTAGGTGACCCCACCCCCAGCATCCCCGCAACAGATCGGAGGCTTCCTCTCTAAAAATGGCCCCTCCAAAAGACCATCAGCTAATGACACTCCAAGGCCACAAGCTGACAAGGCCCTGCCCAAGAGAGAGAATTTTAATCTTCATTTTACATACGAACATACGACCAAAGTTCACCACACATTTGAGAAAAGGCTCTAACAGGAAAGACTGGCCAAAATAAACAAATAAAATACACTAGGAGGAAACAAGGACAATGCAGCCAGCAGGGAAAAAAAAAAAAAAAGTTTAGAAAAAAATTTTAATAGTATTAATAGTCTCAAAGTAATCAGAGGTTTTTGCATTGTGAAATAATAACATGCTGTCATTTTTTTAAAGGAAATTTCAGAGAACAATTAAATTTTTAAAAAAAGTTTTTAAAGAAGAGAAGATAGCTGAGGAAATCTCCAAAAAGTGAAGCAAACACACAAGAAAAAATGGAAAGTAGGAGGGAAAAAATTTTAATAAAATTAGAGAAGGAGTCACACAGCTCCAACATTTAAATAACAGGAATTCCAAAAGAAGGAAAATTTAAAAATAAAGAAGAACAAGAAATTATTAAAGAGATAATACAATAAAAGTTGCCATCTCTAAAGAAAATAGTTTTCCAGATTATGAAAGTCCAAGTGCCCGGCTTAACGAATAAACCAACTATAGTGCTTGTCTTTGTGAAATTTCAGATAGTAGAGATGATGAGAAGAACCTAAAGTTCCCCCCCAAAAAACAGTAAGTCACTTCAGAAAAATGTTTGAGAATGAAATTGTCATTTGACTTAGCAACATCAGCAGCTAAGTGATAAAGGGGCCAGATCTTTCAAATTCTGTCAGCAATTGTTTCTAAGTCAGAACCCCAAATTCCAGTCAAATGATAAATCAAATATCAAAGCCAAGTAAAAATAATTTCAGACTTCCAAGGTTGCAGAAAATGTCTCTCTCATTTCTCCAAATTCTTCTCCCAGGAAACCATTTATGGATGCATTCCATCAAAACAAAGGAGTAAATCACAAAAGAAGAAGACAGAAGTCTGAGAACTGGAGGTCCCAGCCAGTTAGAGACTAAAAGAAATGCACAAAATGGTAAAGAGATGTCTCAGGATGACCACCCCGCAGGAAGCTTAGAGGGGGACAGGAGAATAGAGAGCCCAGGAGCTATCTCCCAAAACTGTTTGACTGTAAATAAGGAGACTTACTTGTAATTTGGAGAAATTAGTAATAAATTAGTTATAGGTACAGAGCCACTAAGCAAATAAACAGAAAGAAAGCAACTGTCAACTCCAGACAAAACAAAAAGTTGTATAAAATAGAAAATAATACAAATGATACAAAGGACATGACACATAAGTGACTCAACTGTGAACATTATTTACATAATTATGCTAATGTAAATACTAGTTAGTAAAGTGTTAATAAGATTATAATGATAAATGTGGGAGAAAGAATATATCTTCTATAGTAAGAAATACTATCTACAAATTAATATCTAAAAAATTAATGGCATAATGCATGAGTTAAATTTGGAGGTAGCTACTCAATCATTGCCTTAGAGAAATGAGAACTGGCAACAAAGGAAAGGAGATTGGCATAAGTCTTTTTAAACTACTACTAAATATATTACTTCGATAAGAATTTAAGTTCAAATTTATGGTAAGGGAAAACTAAAAGGAACATACACAAGATACATTTTTCCTTCAGATTATTTAAACTATATGTTCATTTCTTTATGATTCAGAATTACTTACAGGATCCATTTTTTTCCCCTAATTTCTCATATTAAAATAGTAAAAAGCCTATTCTGGACTGATAGTTCCCTCAGAAACAGGGTGGGAGATTCATCTTGACTTATGGCTTAAAGACACCTTTCCGATTTTCGCAGTGATGGGCTTGAAGAACATAAGACAGAGATGAGGTCTGACAATGCCAGCTGGGTTGGGGGAAGGGGTTTCAACATAAGGATTTTTTTCCACATTCCTAGTAAAGCTGCTATTTCAAGGTTGGGCTAACTGTGGGGCAGCTTCCTTCCAGGCTCAGAGGAATGATCTTCCTGACTGTTCAAGAAAGTTCCTTTATCTTCTTTGTCATTCCTCTGCTTCCAGTGCCCTGAGGTTCCCAGGCCAAGTTCTCCAAACAGCTCCTCATCTCAGCAAGGGAGAAATGTGCCTTCTCAGGAAGCCATTCCTCTATAAGGAATGTCAGTGCAGAAACTGGCATTTTAATGACTGCCCACATCCTTGAATCTGCAGGTCAGATTCCTTCATGAAGCTCCCTGCTGCATCACTTAAGGTCATTTCAGCCCAAGAAAATGACTTTTCCAGAGCTGCTGCCACCAGTGCTTATCGAGGTTTCTGCTCAGGTCATCCAGCCTCCCAAAACTTTCACCTCAATTCTGCTGACGGTGGGTGGGAAAGGGGCTCCAAATGCTGCTTTCTCCATCATTCTACACCTTTCTCTGTCTCCAGTCCAGCCTCTCTAAGTTCTCAGGTTGCCCATAAGAACCAAGATTTCTTCCTCTTGCTTCTCACAAATTCACAAAACTCCCTTGCAAACTAAATAGTATTCCACCTTGAGAGGTCCTTTGTTTGGAACTTGGTTGAATCAAGTAGGAATTTCTCATAGCTTCTGACATTTGAACAGCTCCATTTCCCAACTGTCGATGTTGAGGAACATTTTTTTCATGAATTTTAAATTTTTCTACATCTTTTCCACAGAGAGATATCTAACTATTAATGTCAGCATAAATTAGGATATAGTATCTGTTTGAATTAGGTTCAGTTGCAAAACAAGAAAATGCAAAACAATATAAACATTTATTCCTCCCTTATATGAAGACATCAGGAAGTAGGTATTCCTAATTCTTTGTATCTCATTGCTCTGCCATCCTTAGGAAGTGGTGTTTCAACTCATGATCCAAAATAGCTGCTAAGATTCCACACATCAAGTCTGTGTTCCAGGCAGGAGAATGAAGGAAGGAGCAACATTCCCTTTAAAGGACACTTTCTAAGATAGCACCCAGTTTGGCTTACATCTCATTGCCTGAGTTTAGACTTGCATCTTCACTGAGTTTCCAGGGAAAGTGAGAACATTGGAGTCATCAAAAATTTTTAGACATAAAGTGAAAACTTGTATCTCTAAGGAGGCTAAATGTATTCTAGAAAAAGGGTTTTGTTGGTTTTGTTTTTTTTGTTTTGTTTTTTTTGTTGTTGTTGTTGTTTTTAAGGAGAAAAGGAAAGAAAACAGAAAAAAAAAATGGTATGTGACCTCCAGGATTCACTAGCATGAGATTGAACCACAAAAGAAAATCAGATAACATAAAGAAAAGCATAAAGGATCAGGCATGGAAAATGTGCTGTTTCCACAAGAAAACTAAGCTTCCATTCTCTGGGTGTCTCCATAATTGAGGTTGGGTATACTCACATAAAACCAAAGTGGTAACCCTTAAATAAGTGTAACATCTAAAGAAGCAATCATAATTAGGTTAATATTTATTTAAATCAATTTATTTCATGATTTCTGTCAAACCCAATTCACAATATTGAAATAACTTCTTATAGCTTAATACCGACTAGACTTGTGGGGCACCTGAGTGGCTCAGTCAGTTAAGCAACCAGTTCTTGGTTTCAGCTCAGGTCATGATCTCATGGGTCATGCGATGAGCCTCACATTGGCTCTGGGCTCGGTGGAGAATCTGCATGAAGATTCTCCCCCTCTGCCCTTCCCTCATGTGCACATGAGCTTTGCTCTTTCCCTAAAATAAATAAATCAAAGAAAAAAAAAAGAAAACCTCCTAGACCTGAGTAAAAATCTTGATAAAAGTAGAAAACCTAACAATTTATATTAAATGAATAGTTGAGTAAATAAAAATTTCATATATATAATATAAACTTAAATAGATAATTATAAATATATAAATTTATGTCTATAATTATGTTATATAATTATATATAAATTTAGATATATTTATAAATCATATCTGTTGACATCATGACTTCAATAAAACATATTGTCACATGCTAGTTACCAAGTATTTATGAAGCATCCTTTCTATGCACAACATAGTAACATATGTAAAATATTTAAAAATAGAATATTTGGTTTATGCTATCCTGGATCTTAAAACTTAATCATCTGTGGAGTACTTTAAAATCAATTTCAGAAGGCAGGGCTCCTGGGTGGCTCAGTTGGTTGAGTGTCTGACTCAACTTCAGCTCAGGGCATGATCTCAGGCAAGACACTGAGCCCTATGGTAGGCTCATGCACTGGTTGTGGAGCCTGCTTAAGATTCTCTTTCTTGGGGTGCCTGGGTGGCTCAGTAAGTTAAGTGTCTGATTTTCGTATTTGGCCCAGGTCATGATCTCAGGATCGTGAGGATGGAGCCCGACTTGACTCTGCATTCAGCATGGAGTCTGCCTGGGATTCTTTCCCCCATCCCTGCCCCTCTGCTCCTGCGTCCGCTTGTGCTCCCTTCCTTTCTCTCTTCCTCTCTAAAAAACAAAGCAAAAACAACAACAACAACAAAAACAGAAACAGAAATAAAAGCCATGTCAGGAGGCAAATACTGTCAGCAACCTTATGTTCTACCACCAAATCTCTGAGATGAGTGCCATCAGCCAGTGGTAAACCAATCTATGATACAGATCAATGAAAATGAAAAAGGTCCAAGAAATTAAAGTCTAGTCTCTGGTCATTTTTGGCCCAAATGCATAGATGCTGATAAACTTGAATATCAAAACATAACATATCTGCAGCAGCATTTTTATGCTGTGTAGCACTGTAGGGACTTTTCTCTCTGTGATTATGCTGTTAGCATCATAAGATGTTTACAATGATTCTCAATGACAGTGGATGATAAAGCTTTGCAACATAGGTAAAATTTATCACTAAATAAACTATTCTCCTTTTCTTGATTTATGCTTCCTTTTGCTCTTGTCATAGTGTCTCCTTCTTCACTGATCCAGAACATTCCGGAGAGCTCAGGACATGAGCTTCACATTGGAACACTGCCACCTCAGCTCTGTCATGGATCTTACGGATTCACAAGATCCTTCCACCAGACTGAAGAGCTAGAGGACAAGGTTGGGAACTAAGACATCAAGCAAGCAAGAGAGCCTGAGTCATCACCATTTTCACATGTGGCTCCAATGAGTAGCACCCTTGTCTGACCCATATAACAACCCAAGTGCAACATATGGGTCAACCACACTCTAGAAATGGCTCCTGCCCTCCTGCAGCCTGATACTTTGATTGCATTGTGGTTGCTCTAAAAGCTCTAATGCAGAGCTCTGTGGATTCTTCTCTTTACTATGTGGTTTGAAGCTGGGCAGAGGGGAGGAGACATTGGAAAGAAAAATTGCCCAGTGCACCACGACAGCTGGATAATTAGACAGAGCAGGCCAGTGCTTACGGCGTTTGTCATTCAGCAATTGTTCACCTTCCAGGTTCTCTAGCCAGGTGCTCTGAACAATGAGGTGATAATAATGTCTTCCTGTGACCTGAACCCAGAGAATGTCTGAGCTCAAATCGGCCAGAGTCCCTGGTGAAATAAAATAAGGACATTTTCTAAGTGTTCACTGGTCTCTTTGCCGTAAAACTTAAGCAACTTAAACATTACTAAAAATATATTTATTCAGTGAAAGGAGAGTTCTAGGAGAAATTTGCAAATTTGGGTTGCTGAAAATTTGAGATTCAAAGTATGTGACTTTATCTGTGGAAAGAGGGATTTAATGTCAGCTAATAGGTGGTGGGCCGGAGAGAGGAGGCTATGTAAGAATTTATGAGACTGTCTTGGCTTCTTTTGGCTTCTGTTTACCCAGGCAAAGGAGACTATCTCTCCCGTTTTTAAAAGAGATTAAGTATGGTAACTTCTGGCTATTTTGTTAAATTGTTAATTACTATCAGGGCACCTCGGTGGCTCATTTGGTTAAGTGACCAACTCTTGATTTCAGGTCAAGTCATGATCTCAGGGTCCTGAGATTGAGACCTGCATTAATCTCCACACTGAGCATGTAGCCTACTTAAGATTCTCTCTCTCCCTCTCCCTCTGCCTCACCCCACCACCACTCCTGTGTACTCTCTCTCTAAAAAATTTTTAAATTGTTCAATACTATGAAAAAGTGTTTTTTCATCCCCAATCAGTGCTTACTTCCTCATCCAGCTGTACACAGAGGTGATAAGAAAGGCCATCACAAGGCTTCCTTACTTAACAAAACTCCCTCTACCTCCCCCTTCCCCCACTCTGGACTCTTCCCTTCCGAGTCGTTATTTCCTAGGACACGCAGAATACACCCTGTTTCTCATGGTTAAAATTCAGTTAATTCAAGTCTACATCTCAGTCCCTTTTTTGCCCTGAACTATATTGCTTTTTGGACTTATTTTCAATGTGTTTCCTTTTGCAACACTCCCTCTTGGCATGGCTTACCAGTAGGAATAAGATCATTTTCTTTCTTGTTGCCTTCTTCTACTTTCCGGATCCCTCATCATTCACTCATGCTCTGGACTATACTGGATACCTTGTGGCAACGGATACTTTAATATCTGCAGATCAAATACAATGAAACTATTTAAGATTTTAGGATTCTTACCTGCACTTGACTACTACTTTGAAAATGAACCTAGCTCACCCTCTGCTTTAAAAAATGTCCCTTCCTCACCATCAATGGTTGCTTCACACGGCGTTCACACAGCCTTCGTTATTACTGTGACACCCCGCCCCGTCATCCCCCATTCCCCACAGCTGATGGGCATGGGATCCAAGGTCTGCAATCAGATTTCCTCACCAGAAAATTTGGAAAAGTACCAAGGATGCTTGAAAACCAGAGCTGGTGTCCGTAACTAGCTTTGCGAATTTGGAAGCCAATGGGGCAGCCATGTGCATAAAGAAGCAGAAATAGCCTGTCTACTGAGAGAAACGAAGAAGTGGGAATAGAGAATATGGTACAAGAAGCATGTGGGCTCAGAAAAAACAACAAGAGACCTGAAAATGACTGACTTGGCTGCATTCCCATTCCCCCTCTAGTCCTTCCGAAGCCAACCCCTCTTCCTACCTGCATGGACAATCTGAGAGACTCCCCTCTGATCTAATCATGATTTCTGAGGTTTTCTTAATTCTACTTAAGTTAATTTGAAGGGGAATACCATTGCTTCTTTTGACGTGGAGGTGAAAGTTTTATTTGAAAATTTCTAAAGAGGAAATTGTCTTTGTTTTGGAAAAGACCTTGATGAACCAAAGGCTCAGATTAGAAGGGGAGGTCGGAGGACTTGGCAGGTGTTCAGGCAACAAAGGAGAACATTTAACTCTTCTGCAAAAGCAGGATCTTTTTCTCTTCTGAAATAGAGGGAGTAAAGAGGAGAAACAGGTAAAGGGAAATATAAAAACAGCTATTAAGATGGCTCCAGTCTAAAAGACTTCGCAGAGTCCATTGAAAATCCCCAGGTGGTGGAATGAGGCCACTTTTAACACGGTACTTACTGTCCAGTGTTGAACTTGGATTCTTTGTTACTGCAGGGATGACTCTCCCTTTGTCTGCATTCCACCTTCCTATCTCCCATACCTACCTATGCTTTGTTTGTGAGTGAATTTTTATTGAGATTGAGCAGTGGGCTGAGTTTCACATGTTTATTATGATACAGAATTAACTAGGAGGAATCAGGAGCACAGACATGGAGGTAAGCATGACCTCTTGGTCTAAACTTTTAATTTCTACATATGGTGAAATAGGGATTAAAGACCATCTTATTAGAACCCACTGAGCCCTGCCTCATGTGTGCAACCCATGAAAATTGAGAACACTGATTCAGATATAACCCCTCATCTGCCTGCAAATTCATTGGATTTGCAAACTTACGAAGCATCTCTTATTTGATTCTAGTCTTTGTGGATGTGTAAATCTCACCAGAATCCAGAAGCAACACTTCAAATGCATTATTTGCAAAGGCTTTGGAGGTCTTCGGGTGCAATGTGCTGGAGAAGTAAACAAAATGAGGACCACAGCTGAAATAAATTTACTGAATGGCTTCATGAACTTGGAGCCAAGATATATATTAGAACTGAGATTTCATTTTTAAAATAGATTCGGGTTTTGTTTTGTTTTGTTTCATTTTGTTTTGTTTTGTTTTGCTTTCCAAAAAGATTTATCCTAGCTTTCCTTTAAATAGCAAACTCATCTAATGCATTTAAAATATGATTTCGTTTCACAAAATTGATTTACAAGTAACTTTTCAAGAACCCATCTATTGACTAAGGAGAGGTATATCTCTTATGCAAAGCACCATACTTAAGTATGTTAAGGAATAATCCCAGTCCATTATTTCTTAGCCTGTCTAGTGGGTATTTGTATTTCTTTTATAGCTTTTTTCCCTCTTTGATTTACGTTTACGAGACAATCGAGGAGGGATGATGTGAAATGGTTTTTATTTTTATGAGCCAGAGGAACCGCACCAACCACAAGTAGTAGAACACAGCCACAACTGAATTATGTAGGACTCTATCGGCGGAGTGAAAATTAAAAGAGTATATTCCTCCTTTCACTTCTTCTGGTGAAGTCATGCCCTAAGGATGTCTACTGGACAACTCCATTATAAATATGAAGTTGTGGTTGCACCTACAATTGCTCATGTTACCAATATAATCTGAAACCAATTTAAATATATTAAACTTCAGTGAAGTTTTGGGGGCTTCATTTGTGGTTATAAGCCAACCACCAATATGACCCCAATTAGTCAAGCAAAATATTGAAGAATGGCTGAATTCACTTCTTTCATGATTCCATGATAATATATCATAAGAGTACTGAGTTAACATTTAGATGTGCCCACTCTTTCTAAAATAACATGAAGATCAAGACCATGCCATATTTACCTCAGGTTACCTAACTAAACCTTTGCATAAGCGTATTGAATTGCGTCAGTAAATACAATCCCTTCACTACTACTGTCCTAACTTGCCTGTTACACACACACACACACACACACACCCCCACACACACACCCCAACCTGTATTTCTCAGATGGTACAAGTTGGCAGACATCAGCCAACGCCCCGTCCACAAATGAGCCTTGTTCTGTTCAGATGTTAGAGATCACACTATTATAAGAGCGTTTGAATTCACATTTGAAAATTAGGAGATGTCACACAGAAATTCACATTTCTAGCTCCTCTTTTCAAAAATTCTGGCAATACTTGGCAGGAATTCCACATGGCAACCATCGGCTGGAGCCAAGATGGTCCCCCTGGGGGACCAGGGGCCCTCTTGGCTTTGCCAGAGTCCCCACCATATTTCATTATATTGCCCACGTCTTACATTTAGCTACCCTGCCTCTGCGGAAATTTGGATTTGTGGCTTCTGTCCCCTACTGCTTCCCTCCCTTGTGCCTTTGAAAAAGCCACTTCTCTCCAAACTTACTAAAATCTAAGCTGCTTCCACCAGAAAACCTCAGGAAATCTGCACCTCTATTTTGACTTTCATACTTCTAAAACTTCAAAACGGCATCCCTCTATAGAACTGGAGGCCTAAAAACACAGGTGCATGCCCCTTTAAAAACACAGATTTTAATCAGAAACATATTTAAGTATTTTTGCAGCAATACAAGACTTCATCTACCTAATTGATTTTCATCCAATGGATTAAAAAAGTAACATAATTGTTTAAAATTATTCTTTTTTGGAAACTAACATTGCGGTAGAAAAAGGAAACATTGCACTGATAGCTTACCATCTAGGTTAAAGAGCAGTGTGCTTTTCAGTGTGAAACAGAAGGCTAAAAAGTTGACCAAAGGTATGTCAGAGAAAGCCGATATTAACAACAGTGCTGGTATGTTTGGGAAATGAAGGCGATTATTTGTAGGAAAAACTCAGTGTATTCAAATGTTGCGTACATCCAGTGATGCTAACATGTCAGAGCCACACACTCAAGGCCATAAAACACCTTGACTATTGAAATTCCTGAACCAAAAATAGCAACTTTGTTATTGTGCCTCTGAAACGTACAATCCCCAATCTCTTCTTTTCCCCTAGAAGCAATGGTTCAATGCCGCTTGCTTTTCAGGGAGTTCTCCTATTGCTACTTGGCAAAATATTACTGTATTGGAGAATATGGTTTGTATCACAGAAATGTTATTTTTACTCCAGTTAGGGGTTGTGATATTTTTATACAGAGATTTCCTTGGAATATTCAAAGTATACCTCGTTGAGGAAAATTTCTTTTTATGTAACTTTTTAGGTTGTTATGTACTTAGTGAAGTCCAGCTGAATGGCATTGTGCTTTCTGAGGAGTCCCAAGCCCCCTGGAAAACATCTCCTTTGTTCTCACCAGACATACAATGAAATGCACCATTATTATCCTATTTCAGATGAGAGAAGTAAGACTCTAAGTCATTTGCTGAGTTTCATATGGCAAACCAGTGAAAGGAAGAGTCTCTGAACCAAAGGCAAATAGTATATATAGTTCTCAATCTTGATTACCTCTAGATCTAAAACTTCTTCTAACTCACTTTAACATGAATATGTCCGTACCGAAGCACTATAGTTGTTGATCCCATAGACTAGTGGTAAAAACAGGCTTCAAAGATGGATTTGCCGGATTTGGGAATCCAGCCATGTGATTTAAATCTTAAATCTCAGTATTCTCATCTATAGAGTGGGTGTGATGGTCCTCATTACTTTTGGCAGGATATAAATTTAAACATATAGTAGTTAAGTCTCTTTGTTACAGTAGACTCATCTTACCCTAAGTTAGTGGAGTAGTTAAGTAGCCACCTTCTCAGTATGTAGTTACCCTAACTCACTCACTAGCTCTCAAACATGAGCGTGCATCAGAACCACCTGAAGGGCTCATTAACAGGCAGATTACTAGCACCCATCCCCAGAGTTTCTGATTCAGGAACTTCTGAAATGAAGCCTGAGAGTCTGAATTTCTAACAGTTTCCCAGGTAATGCTGATGCAGCCAGGGCGCACACTCTGAGAAGTACTGCTTTAACACTATAGCTAAGTCACTAAGCCATAATGCCTGGCACAGCGGGCTCTCAGGAAAAAAAAAAAAAAAAAAAATCATTATTTCACTATTTGTTGAAATCTTATGGGTAAATACAAAATTTGTTACAGGTTTTTCAGAAAGGAATTCTAATAAAAATAAGGATAAAATAGCAATATCAGATACACTTTAATTCCAGTTGATTCAGTAAAACATCGTTTTGGCAAAGTAGGAAGTTATTATCTGTTCAAGGCAACACGCTGACTTCACCATTGTTTTCTATGTCAGTTTCTATAGGTAATCTTGTGCTTTCTCCATTCTGGCAATTCAAAGGAACTCATAAAAGATAGGTCCAGCTACTTGACCAAATAGAATCCCTTGATAGAGATGACACATGATTGTTTTTATATATTATACGAGTGCATGAATACCACTGGAACTAATATTCTCCCTTCCCACATCAAATCAGGAAGCCGGGTGCATTAAGAAGCATTTAAAAACCTGCATGTCTAAAGTTAAAGCATGACTAATGCATTGGAGAAATTGTTCAACAACAGTTCATCCCGGTAAAAATCTGACTTCTGTAGCTATGCCAAGGTTAGCATCGGGTTAGGTTATCTGCAATTCAAGGGCCAAGTACATGTACACGTGTGGGTGCACAAGTGTGGACACACACACGCAGATGTGAGCATCCCCCTTAAAGAGTTATGGACCCTCCCAGGCATGACTTTACTGAAAGTTTCCCCAACAGAGAGCTATGTTCATCTCTCCGGATAATTTTGGGTAATTCTGTGCCCTCTGCATTCTCTCTCTATCTTCTCCTGACACTCTTTGTCACGCTAGCTACTGTTTTTCTCCAACCCGCTAGGTTTTCAATAAGTTTCCTGTTGTGCATTGGGATAACTGTGTTCATGGAAAATTGCTTTGCCTAGGTGATCTGAGCCAGCTCCCTCCCACCTTTTCTTTTATTTTCTTTTTAATAATTTAGAGACAAGTAACGAACTGCTTACAGTGCATGAATTTACTCTAGAAGACTCCAGACCATTCCCTGACATGGTGCAGTTTAATCCTAGCTTCAATTTCATAACTGGTGCTCAAAGAAGAAAGGCAAAGAGGTGCGGGCTTGAAAAGACATTTAGAGCTTTTCCTTTTAAGGTTTCAAAAATATTAACCAACATTCAAAATGCCCTGAAATTCATACGGACAACTAGTACAGTACACTCTTCAAAGCACTTGGAGAATTAAAGCCAAAGCTGGTTCAGTAAGTACTTGTGAATGTAACAAAGATTGAAATCGGAATTTTTACAGGAGCCTATTATTTGTAAGAAAACCTTGGGAGTTCAACTAGTTCCTTCCCCACCATACAGGATTCTATCACAAAGTACCACTTGTGAAGACTAGCTGCTTTGGCCTCTGTGTCAAATTAGGTGACTGGTGGCACTTAAGCAAAAGACAAGAATGTCAGTTAGCACATATACACTATTTTAAGAGCTTCACATGTATTAATTCTACAAAAATCTGATAACAAACCTGTGACTGCAGCTCAACTCATTATCATCCCCGCTTTCCACCCAAGGAAGCAGAGACTTGGAAAGGTTAAGTAACTTGCCCAAGGTCACACAGCATGTAAGTGGCAGAACCAAGATTTCAACACAAGTGTTGTAGGTTGAGAGACTCTCACAGTGGAAGCTTCTGAGGACAGAGGGAAGAGAACCCCCCAAAATTTCTCCCCAAACTGCACCCTGGGGGAAAAAAAATGAAATACACTTAAAATAAGCATAAAGCCAAAGCCATATCTCTTTTAACTTGATTGGTGGTAAGATTCCTTTCTAGTCTCCTGAGTTGGTTTCTGAGAAGCAGCCCCCAGGGATATACCAACCACCCAAAATCAGCTGTGCTTCTGCCAGGTGACTGGTCAGGCATTTTACCTCATCATCTTAGGGCCTAAATTGAGGCAAGGGCCAGAGGCCACCATGCCTTGCAGCCACTGCCCTCACTCCCCTACCCTCTAGGTATCACAGCTTCTTAGGTGCAGGAACACAGAGAGAAAGCCAACTGAAGGGAAAAACTTTGAACTTTGTGCTCCTCCAACCAAAACTCCATCCCCCTAGTATGACAGCTTCATTGTGTGACCTGAAAAGTCCACGTAGACCTTTTCAAATACCAGAACCTTCCTTTCCCAGTTTCGAGTAATGAGGAAGGTGTTGTGTCAGTAACACAAAAGAAGAAAGAGTGGTACCAAGGTCCATCATTCATGTCCCCTGAATTCATCCAAGTAGCTCATGGTCCCCAAAGAGCTCAGGCCCCACCTTTGACACATGTGATCATTACTCAAATCCTTTTGACCCATTCGCTTATCCCACACGTATTTACCGAGGGCCTAGCCCCTCCGTTCATGAGGAGTTAGAAGCCTAGACTTCTCTGTGCCTCGTTCTTTCCCGAGCGGAAACAAGAACGACCTGCCACTCCTTCCCAAAGGTGCCACGCAAACTTCTGAGATATGAAAAATGTGGGAAAGAAAGTTTCTGCAAAGCCCCGAGCCTTAGAAAAGCAAACCTCCCCGCCACAGTACACATACAACGCTCCAGCATCACGGGCTGCCAAGTAGCCGGCCAAGACCAGACTCAGCAGGAGCGTTGGAGTCTCCAACTAATGGCCCGCTTTAATTCCTCTCTTCCCTGAACACTTTTAAACTTTTCTTCTGGAGTCAACCCAAGCTCGGCAGAATTTCCAGATCCATGGAAGTGCAGCATGCAAGCAGCCCATTTCCTGACAATGCTGCAAAGCTTCAGGGAACACATTTTGTTATTTCCACATTTATGAGTGGAGCCGGAGCCCTGAGCCTGACTCCTGACCAGGCCATCCCCCACCTGGGAGTCCCGCAGGGCTGGGGGAGGGGGGGGTGGGCGGAATGCCGCTAAACAAAGAAAGGAGCATGCGCAGACAAGTTAATAAAAATAAATGTTCCAGTGGCTGCCTAGACAGCAACACTGGCATCCATGGGGTCTCTAAAAGGGACTGAGGTGTGAAGATCATTTTCTGAGCCCTATTCAAAACTCTTCCCATGATAACGTCCTGGCATTGGTGCAAAGAAAGCAAAGTTTGGAGAAATGCAGTTCAAACTAGGTGGTACATTCTCTAAATGAGCTCCTTCTTTTTTAAAGCGATCTGAAAAATGAGGCAAAGGAATGATACAGTAGTTCACCAGTAATAAAAATACTAACCCATCATGCTAGGCACTGAGCATGGTACAAACACAATGTAATCGGGAACAAATTATTTTTGAACAAACACAAGGCGTCAGACGTTGTGTTAGCTACCAGCAATGCAAAGACAGATAAGACATGGCTCCAGCCCTTGGAGGAATTTTTAATCTGGTTTTAGAGAAATCAAAGAAAATGGAAAGTTGGCTATGTTGACAGATGGTATTTAAGAATCAGAAGTTCTTTGATCTCTTTTTTTTTTTTCTATTTTCTAGAGAACCATTGTTGATTGGTTCAAGTGGCTTGTTAAGGAAAGACAATGTCTTTTTGTTGACAAGATGATTAGGAAGGAAGGAGCCCCCTCCACTTCTAAATTGTAACTAAAAATCTTTGAATGGAGGGGAATGAATTTTGAAAGGTGAGTCAAAGACAAAATTGGACCTAACAGAGTGCTAGTTCCTGTTGAACTTCCATGACATGGCTGGCCTTGTCAGTATGGCTGATGCTGCCATATATATGGAAACTGGTACTTATCATCCATATGTAGCATTATGTCAAGGAGGACTTTACCAATTGCCTTGAGATTTCTGGGCACCTGGAAGTAGAATTCCATACATTCTAATTTCAGGGAATTACGGCCCGTTTACTTCCTTATGATGTACTTAGAAGCACCAGAGCAGAGCCAGACCTATAGACAATACCTCTTTCTCTTTCCACTATAGTCCCTATGTGAAGAACACTGAGAGATGAGAGGAAGTGGCATCTGTGGGAGGGCAGCATTGAGGAACACAGATTAATTGCTCCCTTCATTGCAAAAGGGTTGTACAGTATGTCTTCCTAGTAAGAGAGGGACCCCTTGCAGGAAGCTGTTAGACACAACACTTTTGGGTGCAAAATCTGGTATGATACAGAGGAAGAGAAGCTGGAATTGAGAACTGTGGAGTGGGAAGCTCCTATAGGTTCCCTGAAGAGCTCAACCCACGAGAGAAAGAACATTTGGATATCTGCAACACAGAGAGACGATTGATGGATGCAGCAGTCTACAGATCTCACCAAGATTTCTACCTCCCCATCCCACCTTCCCACTCTGACAGCAGATGGTCAGGACAGAGAAGAGGAAGAGGTAGAGTGAGCTTATAATGTATTATGCAAGCCAAGACAATTTTGAGAATTAAGGGAGTTGCTATTAATAACTACACTGAAACAACAGGTACAAACTAGAAATACCCCCGAAAATTGAGGTATATGATCACCATGGTGGGAGCAAGGGGTATATAAAGAGCAACTGTAGTGTCTCTCCATCTCCTACCATCCCTGCTACAACTTCATCCACTTGACCAGAAGTATACTTCACCTGTGCTGGGGGAGAGGAGAAGAAGAGTGTCAAAACAAGTTTGAGACTAAGGTTTATCAGTGACCAGAACTGAGCCTCAGGTATTAGAATAAGATTTTGCTAATGGCAAACATGGCTGAAATTGAAAGAATCTCTCTAAAATGGCACTAAGGGAGCTACTACCCACAGAGAAAGATGATTTTCAACACAAAACCATTGGAGAACTGGGAAAAAAATCTCACTTTTAGGTTTATACTAAGAGTGAGACTTTAGTAAATCAGTTTCAAGTACATAGCAAAGCACAAAAAGTACTTACTGGCCAAACAGGACAGTAAATGTAGCCTAAAGGAATAAAAATGTATACTGATAAGATAAATATAAGAACACCATTGAATGAGAAGCAAACAGCAACATATGCAAATGCATTCCTTAAAAAAATGAACAAGAAAAGCACACAAAACACAGTAGAAGTGTCCAAGCCGGCACATGCAGTTCAAACTCTAGCCTTCTCTGTTTCTCACTGGGGATCTTTCTGTGAGAGATTTAACCCGGTGAGTTTCCATTTCCACATCTGTAAAATGAGAATTGTATCATTGCCTCCAAGAGTTGTGAAGTTATATAAAAGCACTTAGAAAGATATTTGACTTCAAGGGCTAGTTGTGGTGTGTTCCACAAAGGCTAGCTAGTCTTTGGCTTCCTTTTCCTCTACTTTCCCATAATAATTCCCCAAAGTTCTTTGAGAGTGAATGGAATAATGCTTTAAACTACCTAGCAGAGCACCCAGCACAACTGATTCCCTTCCTATCCAGATTGCTGAGCTACCATGTAGCTGGACTCCTGAAAGCACCCAAACAGTGGGCCATTTCATGTCCATTTCATGTATTCCTACATGCTCCAACATCCTGGAACAAAACTCGAACACATGTGTGGACTTAGGAGTGGAGGGAAGAGAAAGTTGTAGGTACTCAAAAACTACTCCTCCATAAAGCTCACAGCCTGCCATCAACTTAAAACAGAAAACTGGTACAAAGGATTCATCCTAAGGAAGGAAAAGGATCAGTTCTATAGGACTCAGGGAAAAGGAAATTAGTACATGCTTTCTTCTCCCAACAAAAATCCTATACACTGACAAAACTGATTCAATGAGAATCAATTTGAGTATACAAAGACAAAGTAAGATCAAACAGACAAGCAAGGGTACAACGTTCAACCAGAGAACTATGTGGAGAAGAGGTAAATCTTTCCTGGTTTTGGAGATGGGTGTGGGGATGTCTGGATGAATGGCACATAAATGAGTCTGAACTTCTTTTCTCTTATTTCTACTTGGGCAACCTTTGTACATTCCTTGGTAGAACAGACTTGATATTGAGCAGGGACCATCCATTTAGTTATCCAGTAACATCTACTGAGCAACTACAGTGTGTCAGATACTGTGCCAAGTATGACACATATACTTTGGCACATTCCAATACAGATATGCCTCTGTAGGGGAGAAGAGAGGAAATGGTTGGTTCTATCAAGGTAGGAACTCTTAAAGGAAAGACCACTAATTAGTTACAACATTAAAAGATGACAGATCTTGGGTTCATTTCTAAATGTTTCATGAGAAAACAACACTGCCTGATTGACATGTTCGTTTTTATTTTAAGGAAATTATGGCTATTACTTGGTTAAGGTATAGGTTTAACTGTATCAAACATTCGATGACCCAAACCAGGCAATAATATTTGCCTCTACATGTGTTTATGTATCTATGGTAGGAGTGAGAGATAAGTGATAGGTCATCGTAAGATGCTCTAGGGAATCCCAACTGGGTCTTCAATAATTCTCATTCAGATGGGGAAATTGATAAAAATAGAGAGGTCTTTTTGTCATCAAAACTGAACTGGAGATCAATGGAAAAGGATAGAGAGCCTAGAAATAAGCCCACACTATGTGACTCATTAATCTATGATAAAAGAGGCCAGAATATACAATGATGAAGAAGCAGTCTCTTCAATAAATGGTGCTTGGAAAACTGTACAGCTACATGCAAAAAAATGAAATTAGACCACAAAAATACACAATGTATACTACACACAAAAATGAACCTAAATGGACTAAAGACCTAAATGTGAGATATGAAATCGTAAAACTCCTAGAAGGAGGGCACCTGGGTGGCTCAGTTGGGTACGTACTTTCTTTCTGTTCAGGTCATAGGATCAAGCCCTTTGTCGGGCTCCCTGCTCATTGGGGAATCTGTTTCTCCCTCTCCCTCTGCTCCTACCCCCACTCATGCTCTCTCTTACTCTCTCAAATAAATAAATAAAATCTTTAAAAAAAAAAAAACTCCTAGAAGAAAACAGACAGTAATCTCTAGGACATTGGCCATAGCAACATATTTAGGGATAAGTCTCCCGAGGAAAGGAAAACAAAAGCAAAAATAAACTATTGAGACAACATCAAAATGAAAAGCTTTTGTACAGCAAAGGAAATCAACAAAACAAAATGGCAACTTAATGAATTGGAGAAAACATTTGCAAATGATATATCCAATAAATGTTAATATCCAAAGTATATAAAGAACTTAAACAACTCAATACCAAAAAAAAAAAACCACCAAAAACAAACAAACAAGCAAAAAAACACCCAAATAATCTAATTAAAAAATGAGACAGTTGCCCCGAATAGACATTTTTTTTCAAAAAGGACATATAGATGGCCAACAGACTTATGAAAAAAGGTTGAATATCACTAATGATCAGGGAAATGCATACCAAAACCAAAAACACAATGATGTAACATCTCACATCTATCAGAATGGGAAATATCAAAAAGAGAAGAAATAACAAGTATTGGTGACAATGTGGAGAAAGAAGAACCACCTTGGCACACCTTTGGTAGAAATATAAATTGCTACAACCACTGTGGAAAACAATATGGAGTTTTCTCAAAAAATTAAAAATGGAAATACTATATGATCCTTTTCTGGGTATTTACCCAAAGAAAATGAAAATATTAATTTGAAAAGATATATGCACTCCTGTGTTCATTATTTACAATAGCCAAGATATGAAAGCAATCTAAGTGTCCATCGATAGACGATGGATGAAGAAGATGTGGTGTATATATATGTATGTATATTTCTATAGATAGCTATGATATTTGTCTTTCTCTGACTTATTTCATTCAGCATAATATCCTCTAAGTTTATTCATGTTGTTGTGAATAGCAAGATCTCACCCCTTTTAATGGCTGAGTAGTATTCCATTGTGTGTGTATACCAGACACAGATGTGTCTATATGTATATATAGTAATAATATATACATACCACACATATACTACATATACATATATGCATATATGGTATATGATAAATATGTTGTATTTTTCATGAATAGTAAGCTCTCATTCTTTTTTATGACGGAATAATATTCCATTTTTCCATTTTGTGTGTGTGTGTGTGTGTGTGTATACCACATACGTATGTGTAAATATATATTTATATATGTATATATAGTGTATATATGTGGCATGTGGTATAATAAATATAGTAGTCTGTAATATATAATGTAATATATAGTAGTAATAATAATATATTAATAATAATAATAATATATGGTAATAATATACATAAACCTTTACATATATATATGCATATGGTATGTGATAACTATGTGGATATATATATGGGATGTGTGTGTGTGTGTATGTGTGTGTGTGTGTGTGTGTGTACACACAATGGAATATTGGTTGGCTGTGAGAGAGAATGAGAATTTGGCATTCGGGACAACATGGAATGGCCTAGAAGGTATTACACTAGGAGAAGTAAGTCAGCCAAAGAAAGACAGGTGCCATATGATCTCACTTATATATGGATTCTAAAAAACAAAACTGATGAGCAAACAAACAAAAAATAGAAACAAACTCATAGATACAGAGAAAAAACTGGTCATTGCCAGAGGACAGACAGTAGGGTTGGGGGCTGGGTAAAATTGATAAAGAGGATTAAGAGGTACAAACTTCCAGTTATAAGAGAAATAAGCGAATGAAAATTACAGCATCATTTTCATAGAGGGAACCTGGGTGGCTCAGTTGGTTAAGCGGCCACCTTTGGCTCAGGTCATAATCTCAGCATTGTGGGATAGAGCCCCACGTTGGGCTTCCTGCCCAGTCGGGTGTCTGCTTCTCCCTCTCCTTCTTCCCCTCCCCCACAACTTGTACTCTCTGAGCCACCCAGGCGCCCTCAAAATTCCCTTTTTAAAACTGAGCCTAGGTGGCTCAGTGGGTTAAAACCTCTGCCTTCGGCTCAGGTCATGATCCCGGGGTCCTGGGATCGAGCCCCGCATCAGGCTCTCTGCTCCACAGGGAGCCTGCTTCCTCCTCTCTCTACCTGCCTCTCTGCCTAGTTGTGACTTCTCTGTCAAATAAATAAAATATTTAAAAAAAAAAAGAATTGTCAAATCATTATGTTGTGCACCTGAAACTCATATAACATTGTATATCAAAGATATACTTGGGGCGCCTGGGTGGCTCAGAGGGTTAAAGCCTCTGCCTTCGGCTCAGGTCATGATCCCAGGGTCCTGGGATCGAGCCTAGCGTCGGGCTTTCTGCTCGGCAGGAGCCTGCTTCCTCCTTTCTCTCTCTGCCTGCCTCTCTCCCTACTTGTGATTGCCCTCTGTCAAATAAAAAAATAACATCTTTAAAGAAAAAGGGAAAAAAATATATACTTAATAATACTTTAAAAAAATACTTTAATAATAAATTTTTTAATGGAATTTGGGGTTACTACTGGCATTTAGCAGACCAGGGCCAAAGTGATTAAAAGTCATACAAGTCACAAAGCTGTCTCAGTGAAAGGAGGGTTGAGAGAGAAAAAGGAGACCTCTTAAATACTTGTTTTAATACCAGCCATTTACCAGATGCTGCAGTTGGAACTTCACGTATATAATCTAATTGAGTCTTTAAAACAAACCATGAACTCTTCCATCAGATATAGCAATAGCTCCCCCACTGAGAGATTCTTTGGAGTCTAAATCAATGTCCATCACCAGATTCTTTCCAATGAACTAGGCATGCCTCTCAAATTGGTGCCTGAAATTGGCTGAGAAAGGATTTCACAGATCATTTAGGTTTCTTTTAAGTATGTAAGGGGAATCATTTGCTTGCCCATCATTTCAAAAAACAAGAAACACTGAAATATCAAACAAACAAGAAGAACATAATCTCAAACTAAATGATGGTCAGTATGAGATGGGTTTAGTGTATGAAAAGCTCACTGGGTTATTCGTTTTTCTCACTCCAACCCAGAGCACTGACTGCCTCATCATGGTCCATGTTCCCCCTGTGCACCAGCATTCGGTGACCACTGACCTAAACATCTTGGGCAATTTGATCTTGGCAAGACTACTTCTTGAAGAATGAGGTAAAAATTCAAAGACTAATTCATAGTTCAGGGAATGCAGAAAGGTCCCAAACCAATGACCCTGAGGAAGTTAGGTGGGAATGACAAAAGGCAAAAAGCAAGGAGCCATCTTTGAAAAAAAAAAAAAAAAAAGTATCTGGGATTCCCCGGAGCTTTCGTCTACTTTTTAATAGGATTATTAGAATTAGAAACCTATCCTCTGGAAAATTCATGCCTTAGGAGTACTGTTTTCTTCTTTCTATACTTTGTCAAAAGCTTAAAGGCTTTTCTCTGCCTCGAAGTCTTTTGTGATTTCCATTGGGTTTTCCTTCTTTCTTTCCGCTCTTTTGTTCTTCTCTCCTCCCCTCTACATAATAGCAACGTTTTCTTGGTCATCTTGTGGTAGTCTTCTGGCACACCAGTAGCTTCTTAGAAGTAACTGCAGTTTAGTGAAAACAGTCAGTAAAGGCTACTGGCAGTAGTGGTAGAATATACTAACAGTGGAACAAAGAGTCCAGGGGGTTCATAATCATGGGGGAATCCTGGTTTTGAATCCCAGCTAGAGTACCTCATGGTGGCTGTTACCTAACCTCTTTGAGCCTCAGCTTCCCTATCTGTAAGATGGGTTTAGTATTATCCAGCTCACTGGGATAAAGAGGAAATAATTGTATATATCTAGCATAAGTTGCTTTCAAGAAATGCTAGTTTCTTCGGCTCCCTTTTCTCTCCCTTCGGAATTTGTGAGGCATATTCTGCCATTTGCCTATCTAGGAGGTCTTTCCAAGGCTTTTAATTTTTTCATCTCCTGTCACTATATGCTCTCTGTGACAGAAGATAGGCAGGCTACAGTCCAGGCAATCAACCAAGACCTACTGTTTTGCATAAATAATTTTCAAACACAGCTAACAACGCACAGCCTGCTCTTCTTGCCTTTTAGATATGTTCCCAGATGAAAGAACCTCAGCTTCAGTTCAGCATCCTAAATGAAGAGTTTTTAAGGGCTCATCTGACTGGCAAAAAAGATCAAACTGGGAAGAATTCAATATGAATTTATCTGATTGATATAATTTGGGATTTTTCTGTTTGTTGGGATTGGATGTTACTCTTGTTTTTTTGACACTTCTTTTTTGGATATTGAATAAAAGCTCATTTAAAAGAAGTACTCATTAATTCAATGTAAAAGTACTAATTCTTTTCTTTTGGCCTGTATTTTTCCTAATGAGGAACAGTAAATCGATACCCACTTCTTATAGAGAAGCAGTCAATCTTGGCAGTAAGCCAGACGGTTTGGGTTTAAATGACAGCTCTGCTACTTACTATGTGACTCTTAAAACTATTCAATTGCTCTGTGCCTAGATTTTTCCTCACCTCTATGATAGGATAATATTATTTACGTAGGAAGTCATTATCAGGAATCAAAAATGAAAACAAAGGAAGTATTTAGGACATTGTCAGGCACATGGTATGCACTCAGAGACTATGACTATTATTAGTAGCTTTTTAACAGTTAGTGAGTTCCTACTAAGTGTTAGGCACAGCCTTAGAGACTATGAAAGATTAAAAAAATAGATTGCCATCTCTGCTTTCAGAGATAGTATACTTAAGGAATAAGGGAACTGTTGGAGATTCTTGATTGCCTTACAAAGCACCTTCCTCAGGCAAGTGATACATTATTACTATCCTCGTTATACTGCACTTAAATAATGGGAGGCTTAACATTATTTAGACACTTGTTACCAATGTTAGCCCAATGTTACTTAACTAAAGAGCATCAAACCAATATTCTTTCTAGGATCTGAGACTTGAAAAATTCGTGCTATTTCACGTCCAGTACATTGTGACTCACAAAATGTCTCAAAGAATATATCATTTTCCTTTACCTTTTTAAGAATTTAGTTGGTGCTCAATAATCCAAGTGAAGCCATAACAGTTATGCAGAGAGGATCTTTATCCCCAGCTGTGTGAGGCTCAATAGCCCAGGGCATTCTTCCACTTCAGGGTGGCGCTCCTGGCAACAGAGACATTGCCTTGTCTGGAACCAATGTCAAAAGCCTTCCTTGCCCATGTGAGTCTGAAACTGCAATCAACTCTCTAAAGGAGCATTAAAAGCTTTGGATCAATATTAAGATTGAATAATTGAGCCTTTAAATGGTTCCTGTCTATGGGAACAAATGTATTTATTGATGATAGCAGAAAAAAACAAACAAACATGATAAAAGAGACAAGTTTTATGTGCTCTTTCTTTTGATATCTCCACCTAACACTCTCACAATCATAACAACCCCAGTGTCTAGCACAGGGCCTGGTACACAGTAGGGGCTCAACAGGTATTTGTTGGATGAATGAATGACTCTGTCCTATATAAAATACTGAAAAAGTCTTGAAAGTCAGTATTTTATATTTATTATTGAGAAACATAGTCAGCTTCTAAGAATACTTTGTAGAATTGGGGTCCCTGGGCGGCACAGTTGGCTGAGTAGCCGACTCTTAGTTTTAGCTAAGGTCATGATCTCAGGATCCTGGGATCGAGTCCCATGTCAGGTTCCATGCTCAGAGCAGAGTCTGCTTAAGACTCTTTCTTCCTTTAGCTCTGCCCTCTGTCCCACTTGTGCCCACACGTGTGTTCTCTCTCTCTCAAATAAAATAGAATAAATAAAATCTTTAAAAACAAGAATATGGGGTGTCTGCATGGCTCAGTCAGTTAAGCGTCTGCCTACGGCTCAGGTCATGATCCCACTGTCCTGGGATTGAGCCCGGCATTGGGCTCCCTGCTCAGCAGAGAGCCTGCTTCTCCCTCTGCCTCTGCCTACTGCTCTGCCTACTTATGCTATCTCTCAGTCAAATAAATAAGTAAAATCTTTTTAAAAAGAAAGAAAGAAAGAAAGAAAACAAACCAATCCTCAAAAGAGAATGACATTTAAAAAAATAATAATAATAAAAAATAAAAAAACAAGAATACTTTGTAGAATTTCAGTGGTTCCTAATTTAATCCTAATCCCAATCCTAATCCTAATCCTCTTTCCTTTTTTTTTTTTTTTTTTTTGAACTGTGAAGAGAGAAGTAGCCTGGCACATCTCGAAGCACTGGAGGAGGTTTCCACAGCCTGGGATTCAGTCCAAGCCTCATGACTGTGTTGTTTTGTGACATGAAATTTGTTAACACATTCTCCTCAGGTCTTGGTTGTCTATGCTGTGAAGTGTGAGAGCTGGACTAGGTTAGTTCAGCTCTCACTGTCTGTGCATTTAAGTATCACTTTTATAGTTCCATGACCTGAAAATTAGAATGAAAAAAAGGTCCGATGAAGGTGAGATAGGCAGACATTGCCCTGTACATCTCTCTCGTTCACAGGCAACCTCTTGCAGAATTTGCTCTTTCCTGACAAAGGTGCTTGCCCATTAAAACCTGCCCTCAAAAAAGATGTTAATTTGGGGACTCCTGGATGGCTCAGTTAGTTAAGCACCCGACTCTTGATTTCACCTCAGGTCATGATCTCAGGTTCGTGGGGTCGAGCCCCGCGTTGGGTCCCATGCTCAGTATAGGGTCTGCTTGTCCCTCTCCCTCTGGTCCTCCCGTGCTCACACATTCTCCCTCTCTCTCAAATAAAAAAAAATTTTTTTAATGTTTTGGTTTAATATTAGTTATCATTTGCTGCATAATAAATTACCCCAAAAGTTACTGGCTTAAAACAATCAAATACTTGGCGTTCACTGTTTTCGTGGGTGTGTAGAATCTGGGCATTAACTTAGCTGAGTGCCTCTGGCTCAGGGTATCTCGTGAGGCCGCAGTCAAGCTGTTGGCTAGGGCTGCAGTCATGTTGAGCTCAACTGAGGCTGAAGGATCTGCTTCCACTCTCACTCAGCTGGCTGTTTCCAGACCTCACCTTCTTGCTCTGTGGACCTCTGCATAGGCTGAGTGTCCTCATGACATAGCAGCTAGTGGTCTGAGAAGGGAGAGCCAGAGACTGCCCAAGACAGAAGCCATGGTTGCGGTGCCTGGGTGGCTCAATGGGTTAAAGCCTCTGCTTTTGGCCTAGGTTATGATTCCAGGGTCCTGGGATCGAGCCCCACATCGGGCTCTCTGCTCGGCAGGGAGACTGCTTCCCTTCCTCTCTGCCTACTTGTGATCTCTGTCTGACAAATAAATAAATAAAATCTTAAAAAAAAAAAGACAGAAACCATAGTCATTCGATAACTATCCTTGAAAATGACATACCATCTTCTGCCATATTCTATGTGTTAGAATCAGGTCAACAAATCCAGCTCACACTGGATTACACAAGAGTGTGAATACCAGGAGGCGGGACCATAAGCAGCCATCTTAGAGACTGCCTTTAGCACAGCTATCGTTTACACACTAGCGTGAACTTTAGATATTTGTGTTAATCAGGGCGTCGTAGTTTGTTTAGCCTGCTATAACAAAATACCACAGACTGGGTAACTTATAAACAGCAGAGGTTTATTTCTCATGGTTCTGGAAGATAGAAGTTCAAGATCAGGGTACCAGCATTGTTAGGCAAGTGCCCCTGGGTTACAGATTTCCCATTGCATCCTCACATGGCAGAAGGTCAAGGGAGCTCTCTCAGACCTCTTTTATTTTTATATTCATCAATCATCTCCCAAAAGGCCCCACTTCCTACAACCAACACTCTGGTATTAAGATTTCAATATATGAATTTAAGGAGAACACAAATATTCAGACAATAGCACAGGCAATATTTATTTTAAGCGTGGGATGCCAGCCTCTATTCTCTCTACAAGGAATGTAAGCATATTCCTTGAATGGAGGGCAAAAAGTAGGCGATAAGCTAGAAAATAATGTGGAAATGGGGACAGGGAGGATAAGGTTCCAATTAAAAGTGAAACCATAGCCATATCTGTGAGTCCTACCATATGCTAGTCACCATGGTGGGCACCAAGCAGATATGTTTATATATAATTTAGTTGGCTTCCCTAAGGTAAAATGTATTTGCTCTTGGCTGCTTCCCACAAACCTCCACAACCCCACAAAGAGAATTAACTGAAAAAAATTTCTCAACCTATTTGAAGACTAGAGGTAGAATATTATAGTGAATGGAACCCAGGTCTCTTGCAGCATTCCAGTGGTGAGTACATCATTTAAATTCTCTCAGATTTCTTGTGGGAAGGAAAATGGTGATACCATCCAACCAATCTCTTTCACAGACATACAATATATAGTTATTTCCAAGAAAGGGCTTTAAAAATTAAAGCATTAGGGGCATCTGTCTGGCTCAGTCAGTGGAGCATATAACTCCTGATCTCAGAGTTGTGAGTTCAAGCCCCCATTTGGTATAGAGATTACTTAAAAAATAAAATCTTTTTTTTTTTAATTTTTTTATTATTTTATTTTTTAATTTCTTTTCAGTGTACCAGAATTCATTGTTTATGCACCACACCCAGTGCTCCATGCAATATGTGCCCTCCATTATACCCACCACCAGGCTCACCCAACTTCCCACCCCCTGCCCCTTCAAAACCCTCAGATGGTTTTTCAGAGTCCATAGTCTCTCATGGTTCATCTCCCCGTCTTATTTCCCTCAACTCCCTTCTCCTCTCCATCTCCCCATGTCCTCTGTGTTATTTCTTATGCTCCACAAATAAGTGAAACCACATGATAATTGACTCTCTCTGCTTGACTTATTTCACTCAGCATAATCTCTTCCAGTCCCATCCATGTTGCTACAAAAGTTGGGTATTCATCCTTTCTGATGGAAGCATAATACTCCATAGTGTATATGGACCACATCTTCCTTATCCATTCATCCATTGAAGAGCATCTTGGTTCTTTCCACAGTTTGGCGGCTGTGGCCATTGGTGCTATGAACACCGGGGTACAGCTGGCCCTTCTTTTCACTGCATCTGTATCTTTGGGGTAAATGCCCAGTAGTGCAATTGCAGGGTCATAGGGAAGCTCTATTTTAAATTTCTTAAGGAGTCTCCACACTGTTCTCCAAAGTGGCTGCTCCAACTTGCATTCCCACCAACAGTGTAGAGGGTTCCCCTTTCTCCATATCCTCTCCAACACATGTTGTTTCCTGTCTTGTTAATTTTGGCCATTCTAACTGGTGTAAGGTGGTATCTCAATGTGGTTTTGATTTGAATCTCCCTGATGGCTAGTGATGATGAACTTTTTTTCATGTGCCTTCGCAGATGACATGATACTTTCTATGGAAAACCCAAAAAACTGCACCCCCAAACTACTAGAACTCATACAGCAATTCTGCTAGCAATATGGCAGGATACAAAGTCAATGTACAGAAATCAGTTGCTTTCTTATACACTAACAATGAAAACACAGAAAGGGAAATTAGAGAATCGATACCATTTATTAGAGCACCAAGAACCATAAGGTACCTAGGAATAAACCTAACAAAAGAGGTAAAGGATCTGTACTCAAGGAACTACAGAACACTCGTGAAAGAAATCGAAGAAGACACAAAAAAGATGGAAGACCATTCCATGCTCATGGATCGGAAGAATAAAAATTGTTAAAATGTCTATACTGTCTAGAGCAATCTATACTTTTAATGCCATTCTGGTCAAAATTCCACCGGTATTTTTTAAAGAGCTAGAGCAAACAATCCTAAAATTTGTATGGAATCAGATTGCTAAGGAAATGTTGAAAAAGAAAAACAAAACTGGCGGCATCATGTCGCCTGATTTCAAGCTTTACTACAAAGCTGTGATCACCAAGACAGCATGGTACTGGCACAAAAACAAACACATAGAGCAGTAGAACAGAGTAGAGAGCCCAGATATGACCCTCAACTCTATGGTCAAATAATCTTCGACAAAGCAGGAAAAAATATACAGTGGAAAAAAGACAGTCTCTTCAATAAATGGTGCTGGGAAAATTGGACAGCTATATGTAGAAGAATGAAACTCAACCATTCTCTTACAACGTACACAAAGATAAACTCAAAATGGATAAAAGACCTCAACGTGAGACAGGAATCCACCAGAATCATAGAAGAGAACATAGGCAGTAATCTCTTTGATATCAGCCATAACAACTTCTTTCAAGATATGTCTCCAAAGGCAAAAGATAAAATCTTTTTAAAAAAATTAAAACAACATTCAAATTTACAAATATAATTATACAATTTTTCTTGGGGCACCATGAGACCAGCAATTCTTGACCTCTCACCATTTTTCAACAAATTTGTGCAAACTCAGTCATTGGACATCTACAGAAACATGTCATTCTTATTGAAATGTGTGAACCCATCGACAGGGCTCCACTGGTCAGGACTGCTTAAATTGCACTGTGGCAACAGACAACCCCCTATATCCGTATGGCTTAAAACCGGAAAGCATTGTTTTTCTCTCCCACTCTATGTTCCCGGGCTGACTAACGCTCTGCTCTGCATCATATCAATTGGATGAGTCCTGGACTGATGAAGACCAGAAACGCACACTGGCTCTTAAGTGACTCAGAAGTGACACACCATTTCCCCTTTCACTATATTGTCCAAGACGAGTCCTGTGATAGTCAAGACTAGAGAGTCGATCTCCCCCTGTGCCCAGGGAGGGATGGATTTTCACCAAGGGCATAAGGAAGCAGCACTAACGTCTTCCACATTGCCTTCTGAGAAAACAGAGAGCTTGTATTTTCAAGCTACAAGAGACAATGAACTTGTGACAGAGTTCTAATTTGTAGGCTAAGCCCTCTTATTTATGAACCATCTAAGATGACTTTTGTAAAATGAGTGATTATACAAAACTATTTTTTATTTTAGAAAAACACAAGGTTTATTAGGCACTCTTACCATCACGCCTTCGTACAGTAAGTCTCGAACTCCTGTTTTCACAGAGAAGTGGTCCTCTATGCACATGTGCGTATTTTCTTGGGATGTGAGTATTTTCTTGGGATGCTGGGAAATGGAAAGACGTGATGGGCTTAAGGTCAAATTTAGTCAATGCTTATAAGTTTCTATTTGCAAGGTTAATGATGTAGCACCTTCTAATTTAGCAGCACTGAAACTTGTTATAAATTTGTTAGTTCAATTGCATCTGGTTTAGATCGGCCTTCAAATCACAAACTACTCAGATTCCCTCCCCAGGCTTCCTCTCCTTTGGATTTCTAGCACCACGCTAATCCCCAGGAGTCCCCGAGCCTCCATTCGTTCTGGCTTCTTGTCCCAGTTCTGCTATTAACTGACTTCACTGTTTGGGGGAAGTTATTCCACCTCTCCAGGGCTTATCTCTAAAATGAAGGAGCTGGCTGGCAGAATTCCTTCCAGCTACAGCTGCTCATGGTTCTAAGTCAGCTAGGCAGCTTGAGAGAGAACCTTTGTGTGTTTCCTCCTTTTCCCAAGTTGATCAGCAACGGAAGGAGCTCTCTCAGCAAAGGCAGGTCCCCCTAACGTGCAACAGAATGCCTTTGAAGATGACTCATGTTTCAGCACCTCTCAATCTATTATTTCCTGGGCTCCCTCCTTGTCAGCTTTGGTGTCCAGAATCTCGGCAGCCAAGTGTAATTTACATGCATGGTCCTTTCAATACCTTGCTCCTAAGGCACCTGAGGAAGCTCAATGGGTTAAGCCTCTGCCTTTGGCTCAGGTCATGATCTCAGTGTCCTGGGATTGAGCCCACATTGGGCTCTCTGATCAGCGGGGAGCTTGCTTCCTCCTCTCTCTCTGCCTGCCTCTCTGCCTACTTGTGATCTCTCTCTCTCTCTGCCAAATAAATAAATAATTAAAAAAAAATACCTTGCTCCTGACTTAAAGAAGGAAATACTCAGAAGCTGAAAACTATTCCTCTGATTATGACAGTGACTGTCTTAAGAGATTTTGCTGTGGTGGTGATTTGCTGATCTCAAGCTTGGGTGAAGAAAGTCACTGTTATGACTTTTAATTGTTTATTCTCCTAAATACTTTTTCCATCCACATATGTCATATTGATGGATTCAAGCATTTTGGAGCACTTGTCTAGAAGAACAGTCATACATATATATGGTTTTGTTGACTTGAGGTCACCGGAGAAATTATTTTTGTAGAAGAAAAATGCTTTTGGGGTGTGCAATAACAAATAGATTTCTAAAAAGTGGCTTCAGGGACAAGTCAATGTTTTGCTCAGAAATGTCTTCAACACCTTGAAAATGTTTGCTCTTAGATGCACAGTCTTTCCTGAATTTTCTGGGTAACTTGGAAAGTCTAAATTTTTTGAAGTCCTGTCCATTTTGAGTGGAGCCAAAGTGACCAAGTAAACTTGAGCAAGTTACACTGACTCTCTGAGCCTCAGTTTCTTTGTCAACAAAATGGAAAGAATACCTCCCTAACCAACATTTGCAAATAGTAAAGAAATGAACCTAAGTAAAGCTCTGAGTACAGAAATTGTACATGATGGACGACCAACACCTTCATTCACACTGAACTGTCAGGATAAGTTGTGTATCATGAGATGAGGTTTGTAATTGGCTACACATACAGCCCATTCCAAACATGAATGAAAATACTAGGCCAGACATTTAATGAGCAGGAAAGGAAAAAGAATGCCGTGATTTAGGCAACTATATCTTATGAGTTAAGACAAACCATGTCTTTGGATTTTGTCACAATTTAACCAGAGGGTTTAAGCTCCTTATTTTTTTTTTTTTTTTTTTTTAAAGATTTTATTTATTTATTTGACAGAGAGAAATTACAAGTACACTGAGAGGCAGGCAGAGAGCGAGAAGGAAGCAGGCTCCCTGCTGAGCAGAGAGCCCGATGCGGGACTCGATCCCAGGACCCTGAGATCATGACCTGAGCCGAAGGCAGCGGCTTAACCCACTGAGCCACCCAGGCGCCCTTAAGCTCCTTATTGATCACTGTGTGAATAATATTCATTTCTGTTTTACTTTATTCTCTGACTCATTGTTTCCATAGTGTACAGGGAGCTACAGTATATGTCTAAACCAGAGAGGGAAGGGATGTGAGACATCTATGTTTTCAATGTACCCCAACCTTAGGCAGACCAGAATGAAAAAGAATGCATACATAACTCATTTTATAAATTTTATAAAGAACTTGAGCTGTTTATTCTCAAAGAGAAAACATTTCACACCATCATTCAAGCAATCGCTCTGAAAAATGTCCTTCCAGTAGATCTGAATTAGGCAGTACGTTATTGTGCATTTTTAGTGTTTTTATTTATTTTTATTTTTTTAAGATTTTATTTATTTATTTGATACAGAGAGAGAAAGCACAAGCAGGGGGTACAGTTGGCAGAGGGAAAGGGAGAAGCAAGCTTTCCACCAAGCGGGGAGCCCAATGTCATGGCTCCATCTCAGGACCTTGGAATCATGACCTGAGCCAAAAGCAGACACCTAACCAACTGAGCCATCCAGGTGTGCCTTTTCAGTGCTTTTCAATAGAAATCCTGAGAAGACGTTGAACAAAATAAAATTTCATGCTAACGAAGTTCTGTCTATATTTTTGATCCATTTAGGATCCAAAAGCTATTCTTTCCTAATCTCCAAGGGCCAAGTTCAGAATTTCATTGTTTTTATTCCACGTCTTTAGGCCTTTCCTTACATACTTCTATAACTTCTCCCGCCATTTTCTGGGGCGAGGAACCAAACCTACCTCTCCAGATTTAATGTCTTTTGAAAAAACTCGACCCAGGGCTTTATTTCCAGGTCTCTCTTCATTCTCATATACTAAGATTTCTTGCTCCAATACAGTCATCCATGCCACCTGCTTGCATTTTTTTTCTGTTGTTGTTGTCCCTCTTCCCAAATTCAGTTTTGTTTCCTCAGACCCTTGCTACAGAATCTTTTGCTGGAAGAGATATCACGTATTTTATAGCCTTTTTTTCTATGCATGGGGAAACAAATGCCCTCAGAAATGACATGAACTATACTTTCTAGTTCCCTGTCCTTAAAAAGGAAGAACCAAGCCTGTCCTCTCTTCTTCTGGCAAAATGCAAAAAGCACCACACCCACCCCCCAATCACGTGCTTTAAAGCAATCGCTTGCTTTAATGAGAGCAGGTAATTTTGATTCTTTAATTTCTTTCCTCATGCCTGAAATGTGGGTGTTTGAGTGGATGGGCAGTATGGAGGGGAATCAGAGAAAAGTAGATGCATGGTGGATAAATTCATTGGCAAGATAAAAATCCATGGCTTGCATCTAATGTAGTCATTTAATCTGTCTAACAGGAAGGGGAGATATCTGACAGGCTTCTTTCTTTTTGCCCAAGTGCCACCTTCCAGCTGTGGTCTTGTGGTCATATGGCTGGTACAATTAGAAACCAAAATTAGAAACCAAGCAACCACAAGAGGAAAAGCCTTTGCAACAACTCTAGGCCCTGACCCAGAATTTCTAGCCAAGGACACTGCAGGAGCCCATGCCCTGCTGTACATATGGTCTCCAGCCTGCAACTAAGCCTCCAAACAGTGGGCAATCTCTGCATACCTCACGTGCATACCTAGAAACCTTCATGCTCATTTAACTGAGACTTTTCAACAAATCTCAGAGAAAAAGAAAACTAGATAACCAGTTACTTAACTAAGGGCCATAACTCAACTCATCTTTGGGTGTCATCGACAATTCTCCTGCCTGATATGTGTTTTTCATCAGAAGCCCTGATACGGGCTTCCCTGATGTTGAGCTAGGGCCTATATTCTTATTTTAAAGAAAAATTATTGTCAAACACATGAATTTCAAAACATCTGTTTTCATTCTGAATTCCTTTTTTCCCAACAAAACTTTCATCAGTCAGAAGGACCATCGAAGACCCGGGAATTTGAAAATGTTCACGAACTCCTACCCCCAAAATAAACGAGCTGTCAAAGTCACAGATTTGGGGGGTGGGGAGGTGTGAAGGAGAGGAAGTTGCAAACCAGTCCCACTGGTGATCTGGCCTTAGGAGAGCCAAAGATGCAAAAGGACCCACTGAATTTCTTCTTTCTACCCAGTTATGAGTGAAATGAGGACAAATTCCAAGATTTACCATCAGTTTAAAATTATCTCATTATGACTCTGGTTTGTCTGAAATATACATCAGTATCATCTCCCAGGGAATCACGGTGAATCAGAGAAACACTTCCGAACCCTAAAGTCCCGAACTCCAGCCCCTCACCCACCGATGACCCACACCAGGGTCAATAATACTTGCTTTCTAAAAAAAATACAGGAATGTGATAGTACCCATTTATTAAAACAGCCTTGTGAACTGCTCTGTTTATGGGAATTGAAAAAATATATTGTGTTGGTGAATTATGTGACAATTAGTGAAATTTCAGGAAGGAAAGCATGCAGGAATCATATTTTATGGCCATGCCACACCCGGAATATTATTGTTAGTCTCTGATTTATCCACAGTCTGCTAGAGAGATAATATTCTCCTTCTGTGTTTTTAGGAGAGTTGGAGGGAAGATGAAAACAGTTGTTATATGGCCAGAGATGGGCTTATATTTTTTTACATTGCTTCCTGTTGCAGTCACGTAATCTTACGTAAAAAGAGGAACAGGGTAATGGTAACACTACAACCTCATGCTGTAAGATATAGAGCCTTTGCTTTATGCAGAGTGTCTCAATGTCAAGTTCCACTGGACTTCCAAGCCAGTGGAAATCACAGTTGTTGTGTAATTACCAAAGGTATATCCTGTGGATTGCAAACCACAACATGATGACGGAGAACAGAGGACGGAAGATACTTGGGGCATGAAGATGCGTGAAATCTTTCTGTTTTTTTGGTTTGTTTTTGTTTCTGTTTTTTCGTCATAGCTAACAAGCAAAGTAAGGACCTGCTCTGTTGCCCACGGTTTTGACTCAAACAATAGTAACACGTGGGTTTGAAGGATACCACCGAAATCCAGCCCCAGCCTGTTGTTAATCATAGGTCTCTGATGGTGTGTCTGAGGCCCTGATTTCTGTGACCAGGGACAAGCTTAGTGAAAACGACACTGTGGTTTGGAGGAACATGCCTGCCAGGAGCCTAATGAACTTAGAGAAGCTAGGGCTGGGCTGAGTGTCATTCGGTCTTTTTGCAAGGACAGGGGGCAAACACTATTTTAAGAACAATATGGTTTTTGGTGATCTCTGTGAAGTTTATGAGTAGTTGGAGAAGAGAACATAAAACTAGTTCTACACATGTAATTAAAATACAGGGTAACTAAATGCATGTGTAAGTAATAGGAGAGCCGAGTGGAGCCAAGGAATCATAATAAGCATCCTGGTTGAAATGCAAGGCAATTTGTGGTGGGGCTTTCAAATTCCTACTTCAGTGGACAGATTTGGAAACCTCACCGATAGTCTTCCTGGCTGGGTGTCTTGACTTTCATAGCCCTTTCATTTACAAAATGTCTCTAAAAATAGCAGCTGGGGTTGGTTTTGTTTTTTGTTTTTTTTGGTTTGCTCTCCGGCAGGAGAAATCACAGCTTTATAAATGAATCCGTGTCTTGGGAACAAACAGCAGAGTTCAACAGTGATCAGATCCTCTCTTACACTCCGTGGTGGGGCGGGGAAGTTCCCATGCCTCAGTGGCGTCGGCTCCCACTTGTCCACAGGACGTATCAAGTTCCAAAACCTATTCTAAATGCAGATTTATGAAATGAAGATAATGGAATGGGGGAGGGACTTTACAAAAAAAAAAAAAAATAGATACTGCTATCCTGAAATTTGCAGTTATGTGGACCAAACATCTGTACGAAGGACTAAATCGTTCCCTTTGTCCCGGGGCGATGGGGCAGCAGGGAATCACACATTCCTTCCATCCAGAGGTGGGCAGCTAGACTGGCTCCTTTGTTAGTGGTGTGAGATGGTGATGTGGTGGTGCTCCTTTGTTAGTGGTGTGAGACGTTACTGTGAAGTGGTGGGCCTCCTATGTGAGCCAGACTCCCACCACGTAGAGGGGTTTGCCCATTGATTCTAAAAAGCCCTCTACAACAGACCCCAGATAGCCATGGACCGAATTTCTAAGGCGCTTGGGCATGGTGGGTTTGGGTGGTTGGATGTGAACAGATTATGAAGGAACAAAAGATCTTCCACGCAGTTTTATTTTAGAAAAGATGTGTAAAAAGAAGAATCATGCCAAAAAAAAAAAAAAAAAAATCCTTGTCATGGGCCATGGTCTCCAGAATCTCAATGTCTAAACCATACGTGCATATTCTGGAGAGAACAATCTCCCTTCTTTTTAAGTGAGCCATTAGCTTAAACCGTAAACTGTACCGAATAGCAGAACGAAAGAGAGCAAAGGGTCATACGCTTTATCCTGACTAATCACGTCATTTCCCCATCTGGGGAAAAACATCCAAAGACACGGAGCAGACAACTTTCAAAACTGCAGTCCAATCCTCTGTACTAAAGTATCATGGTGAGTTCTGGATCAGACAGATCTGGTGTCAGACCCCGAGGCCGTCACTTCCTGACTGTCACCTCCCCTCTCAAAGTCTCCATTCCTGTACGTGTCAGGTCAGGGTAACAAGATTGAAGACAGCAAAGGCTGCTTGGCCGTAAGTGTGGTTCCAGCGCCTGCCAAAGCAGCATTAATAGTAAGAAATGTGTTGAATTGGGTAAAATGAGAAGATTCAGGGGAAAAAATAATAACTTTTAGTGGATAGGCAGAAAAGGGGAGAAAAAAATCAAACGCGCCACTGTTGAAGTTTTCCCCCAGAGCTCTGGGTTTTCTCAAGCCCAGTCTTCCAAGACCACATGGGCAAAGCGAACCTGGGAGAACGGGCTGCCAGGGCCTCCCACCCCACCCCTACTCCCTCCTCAGCCAGAGAGACTGTGCATCTTTCCCTTTTCCATGCTGAGTTTTTGGCTTCCCCCGTACAGGAGAAGATACAGGTAGACGTAAGTACACGCTATCCTCTGCCGAGATACTCCCGTTGCTTCTGGAAGGCACAGCACACACAAGACTGAATGTACGAGGCTGGGCAGCCTCAGACAAGCCAACTACCATTGCTGAATCTCACCTCTGCAATGAGAGGCTTAACAGCCTCACCTCTTACCCCAAACGCAGAGCCCCGAGCTCCCTGTATAATGGAAATGAGTGCTTCCTTTCCCTTCCCAATGGAGAGAAGCCATTGTAGACCTGCCCCGCCCTCCAGCTGGCCCTTCCTGCCAAAAGACTCAGACACAGCCACCCCCTCACTTGCTCCTCCCCTGCCACCTCAGATTTTTCCTGTAGCCTCTCCTTCCCCTTAGGGCCATGAAGAAGGGGAGGGAGGGAGGGATCCTCAAAAGAAGTCAGGGTTTTCTCCTCATTCTAACTCCCACGAGGGCCCCCAATATCATCCTGGCAAGGGAAAGAAGAGGGGCTCACTCTGCATGTGGGGCAGGCAAAGTGGCTTTGAGCAATCCTGAGGAAGGTTGCCCATGTTTGTTGAACTCAGAGACTTGAATAATATTGTGCACTTTATCTTTATAGCCTCTTTTATGCTAACAGGCCTAGGGGTAGCAAAAAAGGGCAATGTACTGTGGTCTGCTAAAAGCCTTGCCGTTTGATTGCTTCATAATTCCTCCATTCATCTAATTTGGAGTGCGCATTCGAGCAACAAACCTGTCTGTCACCCTTAACAAGCTCTTTGGGACAGACCGGAACAATCTCCCATAATGTAAACAGCCTTCTCCTTAGGCAGGGAAAGAAAGCACACAACACGTTCTTAACACTCACAGATGTAATTGCTTTGGACTTTCCACTCGTGGTATTGGATTCCTCAATTCCCCAGACTCCTCATCAACGGGCATCTTTTAAAACCTGCTTTCCCATTATATGTTTATAAAAAAATAAAAAAGTTTAATAAAAAAAAATTAAATAAAAAATAAAACCTGCTTTCCCCTATTTTTTCCTCCAAGCTGTTTCATGCACATTTTCTTAACACCTTCCATGCCCAAGCCACCACACAAGGGGAGGCAGGAGATGGGACCCTCTGTAGGATTAGGGCTTGGCTTCTTGGAACAGGAGTCACTGTACTGATGGGTAAGGCCAATGTGGTTGTGACTGCAGGTCTTCCATTCAGAGGTTGTGTGACGTTAGCAAGTGAACAAACCTCTTCCAAGTTCTGTCATTCGTAAAGTGGGGTCCTAATATTATCTGCTACACAGTGTGGAGGTCAAATAGGATATTTCTACTCACCTACCCGTCCACCCAGCTCCCCTCCTCTCTCTGACCAGCCATTCTTCAGAAACATGCAAACACAGACATACCACAAGGGGAAGAGGGAGTGAAGGAGAGTGAGAAGAAGCAAGAGGAATTTCACATCAAGTAAATATGGAATTTATTTCAGTACTTTAATAGCATCCCGGAAGGTCAAGACCCTCCCTCTGTTAACAGAATGTCCTAATTTGCACGATGTGATAGCTGATTTGATTGAGTAAAGGAAGGATCCAGAGTAGACCATGCCCCATTTCAACCAATCTGGGTAAATCGTCCAATGTCTGTAAGAACAGAAATGGTTTAAAATGAAGACAATTCTCAAAAAAGAGGTCTATTGAGTGACATGGGGGAAACTTGAGGAATGCCAAATCAACAACCACAATGCAAATTATGTCCTAAACTTGAAAAGTAACCTGATCAGTTGATTTCACTGGATAAGGGTAAGTGATCCAAGGATTCACCTGGATAAGGTTGACCATTTGTTTTGATGTCATAAAAAAAACAGTCTCTTGCAAATGTCATGAGAGTCAGGGGACCATTTCTTGATATCCCTCAAAAGTGGGTAAATAGGGATGTGACTCCTTTTTGAATGAGTGAGGGAAGAAGTTGATGACAGAAGAACATTAAAAACAGAGGATCCCGAATAGCTTCTTTACTGTATGGAAATAGTCAATGCTGGTGAAATAATGAGAGAAATAATGAAATCTGAAATAGACAAATAACCGTAGAAGGAGAGAGAAGGACCAAATGTTACTCCAGAAACTTTTACTTAGTCAAGCGTTCTACCTAGCTGGGCCTGGAGCTAGGTATTTCAGGGAAGCTAAGAAGCTAACAGAGGTAGAAGTGTTTATTTGTTTGGGTGCTTTGTTTTGTTCTGCTTTAGATCTGTTGGAAGCCACAATTATAAAATTGTGTCTGTCACGCTTACCAAACCAAGATGACCTGTGGGGCTAGGATCTAATCTTGGCATCTTAGGGTCCAGAGCCAGGCCCAGCTTATAGGAAGCTTTTAATAATGATGATGCCAAAGACTATGACGACAGCATTAAGAAAAATAATAGTTATAGCAACTGAAATAGCAGTATTTAATATTTATTCAGCTCTTGCTATGTACCAGACACGTTTCTAAGAATTACATGTAATATATATGCCTATACACAAACACATGCATACACACACGGAGACCCACACTTGCATTTAATACTTACAAACTCCCTCAGTAGAGATAGTACTAGTTTTCTGACATTTGCAGAATTTAATTTAGTATCTTTCTTGTTCCTGAGAATATCCAGTTCCTTGCCAGTCCATTCTACTACTACCAAGGGCCATAGCTATCTAACTGAGTTCACAGGGAATCTCCTGTGGGAGACAGAAAGGACCCTGGCAGCAAGAGGGAAATGGCTAGAAGTGATGAGAAGGCCAACCTTCCCTGCCCTGAGAACTGGAAAGCCGAAATCTTAATGGGGGGCTGTCCCTGAACAGACGGATTGCAAGTCATTTTTATCTTTTTCTTTTGTATGTGATATTCCAAATATCAAACAATAAATGTGTATTACTTTTAAAAGACATCAAGAAAAACACTGAAGAACAATTTTTTGAAGAAAGAAAGATGCTATAGTCTGTAAATTGAATTTGATTCAACAGTAAAATATATGATGCCAGGATATATTACGATCAGTGTCACAATGGCAAGACAGGAAGTAATGTCATTACAAATGCTGGCCAGGACTCACTTGATTTTTCTGTCCAGTTTGAGGCCTGACTTCTCCAAGCCCTGAAAATGGTAATAAAAATGATTTTGGGGAAGAAAAACAGGACCTCTCTAGGAAGGTTAAGAAAGCTGGGATGAAGGAAAATAAGAGAGACAACTTATCAACTGAATTCAAGTGTATGAAAATTGTCATAAAAATGACATTGGCCAGCTGTTCACCATCCCCATTGGGGACAACACAAAGAAAAATGTCTCACATTGCAGTGAGAGTTGGTGTTCAACAAGACGACCTTCCTGAAGATAAATGTGACAGACACTGGAAGTTCATAGCTCTCTGTCCCTGGAAATACTTAAAACTAATATAAACAGGCAAATCTTTTGGTCTGCCGGGATAGTTTTGCATGGAGTCTGACACGTTACAATCTTGCATTTCTAACCTAGCTCTGACAGACTTAATCTACTGCATTTGCATTGGAGCTAGGATGGGAGAGTTTAAGGTGGTGGTGTAAGCAAAACAGAATTTCTCTCTGATGTGCTTAAGAGTTAACCCAATTGTAACCACATTACCATCTCACTTACAAAACAGTTGAACAAAACAGTCTCCTCTAAAACGTTCCCTCTGAAAGAAACTTTGTAACAGAAACTATTTTAGAATAATGCTGAATCTCTGTTCATGATGTCTCTCTTGCTGAACTGTATTGAAAACTGGAATTGTAATTGGACATGGTAGCGTCATTCAACTGGAACCCATTAAATTGATGTTGCCAAAACCATGGTATTCTGGTTTCCTTTTTAGGGGTAAATTAAAAGAATATCCATGTTCCTTCACAAAAAAACTCAAGAGATCTAGTTTGTTATATTTCATACTTAGTATCTAGTCAACGAATGTTCATTAGACATATTACAACAGGCCAAATATTTATGGGATATTTTACAATATTTAAAGAATGTCCCTATGTATAATCTTATCTGAGCCTTATAACAATATTGCTAAGCAGTCCCAGAATATTATCTTTTTAATGATTCTGAAACTAAGGTTAGGAGAAGTTAAATGACTTACTCATGTCTACTCAGCTCATAAGCATTTAAGACTAAAACTGAGGTCATAAGACTAAACTTTCACATTTCTTTGTTTTTCACCATTCAGTCCTACATTCTCCATCCTTTAGGGTTTACTGAATACTTGGTGACATGCAGTGGAAAAGGTAGAGTATTAAGATTAAATAACTCCATAAGGCAATAAAACGCCACAGGTACCCATAGAATCAAATGCCTAAAGAAAGGCCTAAATCATACAGGCTGCTAGAATTTAGAAAGCCAAGAAATCATGGTGGCCTGAGGGGTCAAGACTTAATTAAGGAAATGGGGCTTGATACCCTGAAATATGGATAAAGTTTTATAGACTGAGAAATGAAGGGAAAATGTCACAGGTAAAGAAAATGGCAGAAACACTTAATTGGAACATCACCCAAGTCTCAGAAGACCATGAGGAGTTTAGCAGGAGTGCAGGGTTCACACAGTCACTGGGACCTGGAAGAATTTTGAAGGCAGAATTAATATTGACTGAGTATCTTACTTGAGCACTTTATTTTTTTTATTTTTTGAAGTAGGCTCGGCTCCTGACACCAAGCACAACCCGAGGACTGAGCTTACAACCCTGAGATCAAACCCCTGAGATCAATACCTGGGCTGAGATCAACAGTTAGATGCCTTACTTGACTGAGCACCTAGGGGTCCCAAGGCATTTTAAAAGCCTGATATTACTTACATCTCAAAGTACCCTAGAGGTGGTTATATTGGCTATTTTCTACATGGGGAAATTGAGGTTTCAGCCATTTAAATGGTTTATCAAAGATCACGGAAGGGTTATGGTCAACTGCAAGGAAAAAAAGAAAAAACAAAAAACAAAAAAAAAACTCAAATTCCTGCTGTCCTGGAAAGCATTCCCTATTTCATGATGTCTTTACCTCTCCTTCCAGAAAGAAATGCAGTCTATTTCTTCATCCCTTGAGTCAGGACTGGATTTGTCATGGAAATGTGGCAAAAGTGACATTACATGACTCCCAAGGCTAGGTCTTAAGAGACCTCACCACTTTGGTTTTTGTCCATTGAAACATTACCTTAAGACCACAATGAAAGGCAGCTGGCCTAGCCTCCTGGAGGATGAGAGGCCATGTGGAGCAGAGCTGAGACACCACAGCCAGCAGACAGCCTCTCTTCCCAGATATGAGTGGGCAAATCTGGGTCTTTCCAGTCCAGCCATCTACCCAGCTGAATGCAACTGTACAGGCGAGCCCAGGTGAAACCAGCAGAGGAACCGCTCACCCACCATGCAGGACCATGGGAAGTAACAGTTCGTGGGTTTGGGAGTTTTTTTGTTGTGGGGGTGGTTTCTAAGCCAAATTCTTTCTGTCATAAACACCACTTCCTGAAATGTCAGGCTAGTGCGATTGGGCTTTATCTAGTTATTAATTGAAAATTACTGAAGTATTTGAGTTATGGAATGAAATGAAGAGAGTACTCTCTAAAACAGATCAGCATTCTGAACTTCTGGAGAAGAAAGTAGGGGCACTTCATGAGTGATTGTATTAATCCAGGGTCTCGTTCGTGAGTATCACAGAGGTAGTATAGACTGAGAAGTCTAATTGCCTACCTTATTTTCTATTCTCTCCTTCTCTCTTAAAAGAAACCCCCAAATTTTCTGATCACAGGGGCATCCAGAATAGAAGCTACATTTCTAATCTTCCCTTGTTTATAGTTATGGCCATCAGACTACATTCTGGCAGTTCAATTACAGCTGAAGTGTTATATGGGAGCTGCTTTTGTCCCTCTTTTCCTTGGTTTTTCATAGTACCATCAACCTAAAGCACAAATACACAGACTCACACTCATCCAGCATCCTGGATCATGAAGACAAGGGCCACACATTCAATATAGTAGAGCTGACAGATACCTGCATCATTGATGTCCCTGTGGTGCCACCATCCCAACCCTCCCATCACTGCTTTATTCTTATGTCAGAAAAAAGTGAACTATTATCTCCATTAAACTACCATTACTTTGGAGTTTTGTCACATGCAAGTTAGCAGTTATCCTGAGAAATGAGTGCAAGGAAGATGTAGGGAGGGAAACACCAGAGCACCTTGGTGTCTAAGGTAGAGGACACCGAGATGATGTCCACAATTTTGATGAAAGTCACTATAGCACTTAGCACTATAGCACTTTCCCTCTTTTTAGCTTCTGAATAGAAGCATAAAAGCCCAGTTGCGGGCATTGGGCAGTCAGCCTTCTCTTTCTGTGCTCTGAACCCTTCAAGGACAAGTTCAGAACGGTTGCCCTTTCCCAAATGCAACAAGGTAGAAAAAGCTTGTGGTATGCATAAGATGGTCATAAAAGAAGGCTGGCCAAGGCCAACATTTCATTTCCTTTCTTATCAGAAATAGAGTTCCTCTTATCTAAGATACACTATCAACCTATACTATTAAAAAAAGTGTTCTTTGGGGTAGAAAGAGATAGGGTTGATAGAGTCAACAAAAGAAAGAAAGACAGAGTTATACATTCTTTCACAGAGCTTACATTCTGGAAAAGAAAGGCCATCAAAGAACAATACCCATGACCGGTAAAGTCAATGACATGGTACGTTAGTGATACATACGCTGTAAAAGAGTCGGGGGAGGAAAGAGCAAGTGGGACCAGCAGTGTCCTCACTGGGACTGGGCAGGGGAAGCAATATTCATTCAGCAAGATCCATACTTGGCTAGAAGGCACATTTGCTAGAGTATTTGGAACTTTCTAGAAAAGAAGTTTGTAAACATCCAAAAAAGTTATGTATTTACTCTAGATTAATTTGCAGGAATAATTATAAATGCATTTGCTCTCTGTGGGTCAATGAGACTCCCTGAGTGGTTGAGCTAAACATGTTTAAGAACTTCCCAGTATGGAAAAATAAAAAGCCCAATAGAATTAATATTACCAAGGATACTGTTTAATAATTAAAATCATATAATAACTATAATCATTTTAATATGGCTCATGTTTTTTTGAGCTCCTACTGTGCTAATTGCTTAACAGAGATGAACTTTCGGAGGAGAAGCTCCTTAGGTAGCAGGATACCTTCCTGAAGCATTTTTAAAGAACAAAATCAGAAATGTGTTCTTAATTTCCACAAAAATGTGTGTGTGACTTTTCGTGTGTGTGTGTGTGTGTGTGTGTGTGTGTGTGTGTGTTTATATATCAGCCCTGTAAACACTGGGGTATGCTTGCCCTGGGCACCTGAAGACTTTGGTAAATACTTAGATGCCAGCTGCTTAAAAGAGCATTAACTGAAACATTTTTTAATATGCTCTGGGATGGGGGATGGGTGGTGATATAAATTTATTGGCTGCTATTTAAATGAAAAGAATTACAATGCACCATAATGTTCATTCTAATCAAGTGATGCTCGAAGATTGAATTTCAGACTATAAATGTGGTGTGCACATTTGTCTCTGAGTGGGACCTTGGGTCCCAGCTGTTGAAACATTTGTGGGAAGGTGAAAGTTTTGTGGACTAATAGATTCCTGCAGCAGGGCGTACGCTTCATGCAGCAGAAGATTTTTTCACTGAACAGACAAATCATCTCATTCTTCATAGACACACAGTTAATCTGGGTCCGCTTAAGCAAAACTTACTCTCCCAAGAAGAGCCTTGGACAGTGGAGATCTATCTGGGAGGGAAAAGCAGTTTCTCCTTCGGAAATGGGGATAACTTAGGAAAGTAGAATTTTGGGCAACCTTCATGACATTAGCTAAGGGTACCGCCAGTGTTTTTAAGCAATTATTTAATTATCCTGAGATATTGTTTTTATTTGTGGCAGGAGTAAGCAAAAAAGAACTTACTTATCTTTTCAGAAATGATGCTGAGTTAAATCCACCCCCCAAATCTCTGTAGAATAAAGCCAAACCAGAATTTTAAATAGCTCATCAAAAAGTCTATGAATATGGGTCTGTTGGTTGAGCAACTGCCTTCATCTCGGGTCATGATCCTGGAGTCCAGAGATCAAGTCCCTCACTGGGCTCCCTGTTTTGCAGGGGGTCTGCTTCTCCCTCTGACCTTCCCCCTCTTGTGCTCACTCACTCTCATTCTCTCTCTCTCATATAAATAAATAAAATCTTTTTTAAAAAAGTCCATGAGTTTAGTTACTGCTAGAATTAGGATTTGGGTCCAGGATTCTGAAGTTAGTGTATCGGACCAGCATCATTACCAACACATACACACACACAGGCTCATGCACAAACACACAAAATACATACATACATACATTTTGAAACTAATTGACCACATTACCATTGTCCCCTTTAAACATCCAAGACTCCTGCAGTGGATAAGTTTTGGACTGTTGTTTGGACAAGCAGCCTCTGTTCCCTCTTCCTTTAACAACCGTACCCAGATCTTTCTCTTAGAAAGAGCCTTCTCCCAGATGAACCTCAGGCTGCTTCCTAGTCCAGCTTCAAGAACATGATCACTTCAGTCTTGGCCAGAGACCTGCATTCCCCTGGCCACTGCGCTGGTTCATGGTTGCGCATGTGAACTAATCTAAGCCAGACCTGGTGAGACATTTTCTGGGGCTACAAGGAGAAAGCCAGTTTCTCCTTCCTTGCCGACATGACACTGGAAGGGACTCATTCAGTCATCATGCCAATATATGGAGTCTGAGAAAGAAGCCAGACTTAGAAAAAGCAGATATGGGTCAAGATGGAAATGGACCAGCTCCTGGGGACTTTTGAGTCCCTCAATCCAGTCATGACCAAAGCCAGCCCTGCCCCCACACTTTCACATGAACTTATAAAACACCATTTTATGTAAGCCAATTTAGACTATGTTTTCCATTCCTTCCAACAGTGAAAGCCCCAAGGGGTACAGTTCTCCCTCCCAGGAAAGGCAGGATAGGAAAGGGACAGTCCCACGTAAGTGAACAGAACAGGGCTCAGAATCTTAAAGAGGAGTATAGAACAGAAAATGTCAGTTCAGGGGCCAAGAAAGCAGTAAGTCATACCTGAACATCACCTCCCTCCCAACCCCTAACTGTACAGTGGGATGAGGGCTTATTCCTCTCTACACTGTCTCCATCTTTAGGTTTCTGGAGTTTTGGGAAACATGAGGGAGCTCAAATATTCTTGTTGAGAAGATAAGGGGCAAAATCAAGGAATGAAATCTTTATTTAGCTGTGTAGTACCTTCTCTCTTCTCCCTTTTCTCCCCCTCTCTCTCTCTGTCTCTTGTGCACACACACACACACACACACACAAACACACAACTTTCAGACCCCACTATAAAGAACTTCGAGAAGAGACACCACGCCTTTTCCTGTTTCTCTCCTCTATCTCCAATCTGTACAGAGAAAAATATCCCAGCATCATGACGGCTGTAACATAATCCAGGCTAAATGCTGAAATTGCAAAGCTGCGGCTGAAATCGACACCACATCCTTAACTCAATCTCCCCGAATCTCTTTAAAACAAAATAAGAAAGGAAAGGACAAAGACAAATCGTCCTGGGGAGAACTGTCGCCTAAGTAAACCGTCGAGTTTGGTCGGTCTGTCTTTTGTCAGTGCGAGCCCAGACTCTGCCTGCACTGTCAATGTACTTTTGTTGAGAATTATCATTGGCTGCATAAACAAGGCATATCTTTTCATGGCAGCAATAACGTGCGCACACACACACACACACACACACCATTCTAGTGCTCTGTCCCAGACCACGACTGAGAGGTTCCGAGGTCTGAATGATTTAAAGGGGAAATGGTATGTTTCCTAAAATGAGGGCACCGTGCTGTCTCTTCTCCTCCCTCTACCTCAAGGCTCCGAGGCTTCGAACACAAACCAAGGCAGACAAAAGCCGGGAAGCCCAGGCAACCGCCTGGCAAGGGTTAAAACCAGATCAAAATCAAATGGCACGCTTCACCACGTCTTCTGCATGACTGGTACTGCAATCGATCTGCAGCGGTTCATTTTCTCCCTGGAATCTCTGCCTACTGAGAACAAACACAAACACAGGTGGAACCAATAGGAAGCAGACTAAGGGCTTTAAGAGTTCTGCACCAACCTGTGTCAGAGAGCTCTCACTTAGCAGATGGGGCAATTAATAAAGGAGTCAAGCGGTATGATTCTGTCAAGGTGCCTTTAAGTGCTAACAATCCTCTTTTGTCTCCCTACTGTAGGGTACAGATGGATTCTGGTGCAGAATAAGAACTGTATTGTGCCCCAGTGGACTCTTGTATGGTGTCCCAGTAATAACAGAGGGCCAGGTGTCCTCCGCCTCCTGCCTTCAAGACAAACATGATACTGGTTCCTTCCCCTTGCTAGCATTTTAAGTGCTGATGTGACCACTAATCTGGGAGAAATTCAACTTTATAAGTAAATTTGTCTTTCAAAAGTATCCAAAAAGGAAGGGCCGGCTATGAAAACATTTGCCGGCTCGTGGGCACAGATCTTGCTCCCCCTGATGCTAATCACAAGTGTGTAATTCTTACCCTTTAAATGACAGCTGGGGTTTACAAAAGTCATCGAAGAATGAACCTCTAGCAGGTGGAAACACTGAGGTGTCAGGGTCACAGGCGGTCAGGGGAGGTCACGTGGCTCTTTTTGCCAATGTGAGTCCTGGTATTCTGGTGAATTTCCAACTCAGCTAATTGCCTGCTGCCTCAGTCCCTCATCCCAGGTGTTGGCTCCTGAAGCCACCACCATCGTGGACGGTAACCACTGTTCTTCCTTTGTGAACCAGGCCCAGAGCTGTGGAAGTGTGTCTGCCACTCCCAAGGCAGCTACAGGAAACTGAGAAGGTGCACGGTTGTCCAAACTCAATGTCAATCTGAAAATCTGGTTTTCTCCTTGTCATGATGCCAATCTCTCATAACTCCTATCTCAAAATACCACAAGGAAAAGAGCACATTAGATGTTGCATTGTGTACTCCTTATCTTAAAAACTATGTGGGGGATGAGATAGATCCTGGGTGGCCGTTGGCTATCCATGGACCTTCTCTTGGGACTGGGTTCATCATTCAGAGAAATGGGCATCTGGTGTAGAGAGATGAGAAGAAAACTCATCTCCTCGGCAGCTGAGTAAAGATCACAGAATACTCAGTAGGCTGTTGCTTGTGGTTGCTTCTGTTTTTTAATGTTAGGGGGGTGGGCTCCCCATGTGGGCTGAGGGTCAAGCCACAATTTCCATAGCTAAAATTAAAACCAAAAATTTAGTTAGGTTCGACAAATATTTCTTGAGCTCTAACCCTAACTGCTTCCCACATTCAGTTTTAATGCCTGTTCAAAGTACATTTCTAAACTTCCAGTTTACTTTGTCAAACAACCTAATTTAGAGGTGAATGCCAGAAAGGCCAAGCAATGTGGGAAAAATCATAAATCTAGAGGCAGAGCTAGGGCAAGACCAAGCTCAGACCTCTTGACTGGACCCAAAGGATGCTAATGTTCTCTCATCCATATTCCTTCCTCTCCATCTCTTAGCATAATGACATTCTACTTTTTTTTTTTTAATGCACTAAGTCTCACGGTTAGTGAGACTTACTCTCCCTCTGACCCTGTGCTTTGGAGGAATCCAAAGGTGTTCTTAACTATGCTGTTAATTCCTCCTTCAAGGAAAAGTTGAGACCAACTCATTCACAGTTGTTCTGACAGAGCACTATTCATTTTTACCTCAGGTGAGGAGTAAGAAGGAAACAGAAACATCAGCTACACTCAGATAAAAGATCACATCTGTTATGAAAAATACCATGACAAAACAGCATTTCCACATGAAGACCAGTATAGTTGTACTGCTCACCTCACAGTAAAATTCTCCCTCACAAATTATTTGCTATCGAATTCCTACCATACTTGATGGTCCTCCACAGTTTTCAGAAGAAATTTCTAATACCTTACCTTAGCACTCTATTTATACATGAAAGGATTTCTGCTTCCCACCCTCTCCTCCTTACCTATACTGGAAACATTGTCCCCAAAACCTATTCTTTCTTTCTTCTATCGAGCGGATGTGAGGCATGTAAGTTAGAAACCCTACATTTCCCAGCATCCTGGGTAGTTAGGTATGACCCATGATTAAGTTCCAATGCAAGAAGAAAGGGTATGCAAAACCCCAGTCTGAACATAAAGCAACACACAAATGTTCTCCCAAATTCCTTTTCCCCTTCCCGTGGCCTGGAATATAGTGAGAAAACTGCTCCAACCAATTAAATGAGGCAACAGTCAAGGGAGGGATGAAGCAATGAATAGAAGGAAACTGAGTCCTTGAATAATCACATAAAGCAGAGTTGCTTGCCAGCCAAGACCATCCAGACTCGATCATTGGACAGAAATAACATTCTTTCTTACTGAAGCTATTTCACATTTAGCTCTCTTTGATAGACTAGCATAACCTTTACATTAATACATACCCATCTGTCATAGGTTTGGGTTTCCTACAGATCAAATTCTGAGCCTTAGATAGATAGATAGATATAAATATGTGAAGGAGGTTTATTGGGAAGGGCTCTCAAAATTAAGAGGTAGAGGAGCAGAGGATTTGGCAGAGGAAGATTTGAACTACATGCAGCAGTAGCAGAACCCACAGGTAATTCTAGAGGAAACACGGAATTTGAAATGGTTCTTCTGTTGAGGCAAGACTAGACACTGAGAACTCCATAGTGACCAATCATTACATGCAGGTTGTTCCTGGGGAAGAAAGAGGAATATGATTGAACATCCTGTCTTTGGCTAAAGAAAATAACCCAGATATGGGTTCAGTCAACATCCTAGAGCCACCAACATGTCCAGCAGTGGAGGATGAATTCCTCAGCCCTAGAGGCAGATCTAGGTAATGCACCACAGCAGCAACCACTTGAGTCCACACCTAGCAAGCTCTCAGACCCTCTTGTTTCATATCATAAGTTCTTAGAACAGCAAATCCTAGATTCTGGATGGTCTCTTCCCTTGGGGAAATGTACCCCCAAAATTACATAAACTTCAACCCTAACCACCACCTCTAACTCCTAACATCCCCTCTTCTGTCATGTTTTCAAAATCCCCTCACCTCAGCTAACATCTCTGCTGGTCCAGGTAGCTTAATGATTCAGAACTTCATCTCTAAAAGAACTTCTGAGTCTCTGGTTTCCAGGCTCTTCTCAGGTTTTTGCCATAACATTTGTCCTTTGGGCAAGGAAGGACTATGAGATACTCCATGGATCACGTGGTACAAAACACAGTTCTCTGCATTCCTAACATAACATCATCCCTCCTTCCACCAGATAATCAGGGTCAACTACTCCTGGCAGAATGGTGATTCCATTTTTTGCTTGTCAATTGGCACAAGGAACCCTAGTGATCAGATGATAACTATAGCCTAAAGTTTAATGGGACATTTGCTGGGTCTCCTGGTGCAAGTGTTTCTCCTTTGAAAACCAGGAATCCTAAATACATGGATGGCAGTGTTGGGCAAAGAAAAAGTACAAATTTCCCAAGTGGGTCCCTGGAAGTGATGGTAAAAGAATCCACTTCTGCATCCACTCATATATTCCTGAATTTGTGTATTCTTCTTGTTGGAAGCCAAACAATATTTAATCATCACTGATAGAGAGTGGATAGTACATCCTAGAGCATGGTGCTTTATTCTTACTGGGTATCATCTTTAAGCTAATGCTTCCCTTGTGCTAGGCCAGTTTGTAGGCCTGTCAAGTTGTCAGCTTCTGGGTCTGAAGAGTGATAGAATCAGAGTATTCTATGGTCCCATCCTACCACATCCCTTCCTTTGCTGAAAAAGAGTGCCTTGGTCTTACCTGATATTATACGAGATTCTTTGTTGGTGTCTATATACTGTAATGATGACTAAGTCAAACTCATGTATAAATATGTCACGATTTCAGTCAAGATAAATGGTATCCATTCCAGGATGGTAGGATTCCATTGCAATGAACTTGCCACAACATAGTACCTGCTCTTCTCAAAGGACTGTGTTATACTAGCAGCTGAGAATTGATCTGCATTGCTGACACATTGGATATTAACCAGCAGTAGCTAAGTCAATCCTGGTGAGTTGGAGTCCATGCAACTGAGTCCATGAAGAGCCTCTTCCATCCCAATATAATTATTCATTGATGCATCCACTATGTTGATGAAAGAGCTGTCTAACATCAACTGGTGAAGCCCTTCTGTCTACTCACTTCTTTGTTGCTTCTTCCTTGGTAGATGCTTTCTGGAGGCTTTAACACATGACATGAGGATATTTACTCTTTTTACTCCATCCCATAGGTCTATACATCCCATAGGTCTATAATCTTCACCAGATGATTCTGTACCACATCTTCTAACATTTCTCTTTCCAGGCCCTTGACCAACCAACCAACCCATTCACCACTACCCATGAGTTTATATGTACTTTTATCTTGGGATACTTCTCTCCCCACAGAAAATAGATGACCAGGTATACCATTAGAAGCCCTGCTCTTTGGAAGAGTTTCCTCTCAGTATGGCCCAATTAAGGTCCTCCCTGTATGGGACTACAATGTAACTACAGTCTACTTTTAATTTGCACTCACATGTTGAGCTGACCCATACATAAACCAAAATTGAGCTTTTCCTTCTCTTTAAGCTCCTGCTGTATACGTGGTATTTCTTTCAGTGGTCCAGGTCCAAAATCTGTCTCAGATCTGGAGATGAGGCAAGGCAGTTGGCTGCACTCAGCCTTCTAATCATCCATCCTTCATTTCTTTTGCCTGTGTAGAGTAAGCATACTCTTGTTGGGCTTTCCATCTGTTTTTCCCCTAGGGCCACTATATTCCATTGACCATCGCCATAACTTCCCCACCAAGCTGACATTCTGATCTTGTGACTCATTATAGAAATCTCATTGCTTCCAATATCAAATGTCATCCCTGACCTCATTACCTGGAATTCTACCATGCTCAGAGACATCAGTAAACCCAATTTTCTAACAACATCCCCTACCGTCAGCCACCACCAAGTTTTTCAGCGATGCTTGAGCCTATCTCACCAACATATTCCTGGTCACTTAAGTAAATAGAGTGTCCATCAAGCCCTCCTGGTAATTATAGTCAGCTGACAGGTTTTCCAGCCTTATGATACTTCCATTCAAACATACCCACTTCTCTGAACTTTTTGATCCCTTCTAGTACCATTTGCTGGAGGACACCAGCTGGGAGAAGTGTGGTAAGCAAAAAGTAAATAAATAAATAAATAAAAATTAAAAATAAATTTAAAAAATAAAAATGAGAAAAGAAGTGTGGTAAACAAGATTAGATAAAGAAGTTGAACTATGGTGCAATTGTAGCAGAGGCTTCAGAAGATCTTACTGGGAGCTTTTGAAATAGATGATATATTCAGAATTGTCTGCCTTGAAGTAAGGAGAACTGGTCTTTATACCATGGTATCTTGGATTCATACTGTCCAGCAGAAGGGGTATAAACTTGGACAAGGCAGTTCCCTCTGGTTGAGGGCAATTCTCAAGAAGGTTCAGCTGAGAACAGAACCATAACTCCTTCTAGCACCTGGCAGAACGTATGTTTAAACCCCGAAGAGGGGTCTGAGCTATATATAGCAGTCCTGACTACACCAATATCCACTACACTGCACTCAAAGCTTATGTTCAACATCATGCCAAAACCGTTCACTTCTGGGAGCCTGGGTGGCTCAGTTTGTTGAGCGACTGCCTTTGGCTCAAGTCATGATCCTGGACTCCCAGGATCAAGTCTTGCCTCAGGCTCCCTGCTTGGTGGGGAGTCTACTTCTCCCTCTGACCCTGCTCCCTCTCATGCTCTCTTTCTCTCTCTCTTTCTCTCTCAAATAAATAAATAAAATCTTAAAAAAAAAAAAAAAAAAGAAAAGAAAGAAAGAAAAAGAAACATTTGCTCCTGACTCCACCCATGTTGCTCTCCCGTGATGTCACCCCTGACCTCTATTACCTGGAATTCTACCGTGCTCAGTGACATCAGTAAACCCAATTTTCTAACAACATGCCCTACCATCAGACACCACCAAGTTTTTCAGTGATGCTGGAGATTATCTCACCAGCATATTCCTGATCGTTTAAGTAAATAGGATGTCCACCAAGCCCTCCTGGTAATTATAGTCAGCTGACAGGTTTTCCAGCCTTATATTTCCATTCAAACATACCCACTTTTCTGAACGTCTCTGAGTTGAGAACTCCTTCCATATAGCTAATTCCTACTTTTTTCTCAAAACCACTCACATATCTTCTGTCTTCTCTAACCTCCTTTGGGATATTCTGCTTTACGGCCTCTCTCTTTGTGCTCCTATAGTCACTTTATCATAATTTCATCACATTATATTGGAATAATGACTTCGACCTACATTAAATTGCAAACTCCTTGAGGGAAGGGACGACTTATTTTCCCTCATACCCCTGATGCTGACATGCTGCCTGACATGTAACAGGCAAGCATCCAATGGGATTTATTAAAAGTGTGAATGAGTAAATGAATGAGTTAATAACTTAATGAATGTTCACATACGTTCTCACTTTATTTCCAAAACGAATTTGAGGCAGCCAAGTTCCAAAAACCCAACATACTGCAGCTGATGGAGAAGTAGCTCAAAATATGCAAAATCTGGCAGAAATGCATGTCTCACTATATGGAATGGTGCACTATTGGGGTATAAATACGAGTCTTGGAAAAACCCTCATTTCAATGCTACAGATACCCAGATTGGTGACAGCAGGGTGTCTTCTCACAAGGACAAGAGTTCCCAGCCAATAGCACTTTCAAGAATGTGCAAGCAAAGAGTTAACAGTCTCACAGCTGCCTTTCACTGGAGGTGTTAATGAGGTGACAGGGGGGAAAGATTTTAAAATTAAATTGCTTTCACTTATTCCAGTTAAATTCCAGTACATTGGAAAGACCTGAGCCTCTCTCCACATATCCTCTCTCCCTACCCCCATTCTAATGAGGTCTGACCTTAGCTCTGTGGTTGCATGCCTTGGAATGGTCCACTAAGAACTTGGAACTGCCCACTTGGTTTCCAAACCTCGGGTTGCCTTGGGGAAGTAACCAAAATTTGGTTACCAGAGATACTTACTGGGGTTAGGGAAAATGATTCAAAAAATAATGTGTGGTGAGACAGAGCCGGGATGTCATCTGTGCAAGCAATCAGAAACTTGGGCATGAAGTCATTCCAACATACTTTCTGCTTGTTTATTTAGAAATTCTCTGTTTCTGTGGCATGAATCAGAAGTAAAGGACAATATTCGAGAAAGAAAGGATTCCTAACATATTGTCCTGACAGAGTCTTTGAAAAAGGTCCCCAATGTGGCCGAAAGACAAGAGAGTCCTGCCAGCTTCCCATAGTACCCACCACTACCAAAAAGTCAGAGATAAAAGATGCTCAGTGGGAGACACTACGTGGCACAGCGATGATTTAAATTTCTGGGGAGATCATTCCTTCAAGGAAGAAGTGGGTAAACACTAATATGACACAGACAGAAGACCACTGTCTAGGGAGTCTGAAAAACGTGTTCATTTGAACAGGGAAAAGGACTCACCACAGTTGAGTCTCAAGTTTCACATCTAACCATCCCACCTCAGTGAATTACTGCAAAGCTGAAATACGGTAAGATACAGAAATATTTAGCATAAAGTAGAAGATGATGATGTTTATTATCATTCTTTAAGAGGAGGAGCATTTGCCTATCTATCCTCTATTCATGCATTTTCTTTTCATAGAACGCACATGGCATTTGTGTGCATGTAATAGTAAATTACCCACTATCCTGTGAGTAGAAGAGGCTACTTGATTTTCTCAGGACTAACTAAAAGCACATGTGACAAGAAATCCTAGTTGTTCAACCGGGATGCTTCACGCTATGGAGAAATTACTTAATCTCTCTGAACCTTAGTTTCCTTATCAATAAAATGGGGCTCATAAGACACAGCTCATAGGGTTTCTGTGTTGTGCAAATGAGTTAGAAAATATAAAGCAAATAGTGCAGTAACTAAGTCACGATAAAGAGTTTTATTGTGACTATTCCTGGGTTTTTAAATCACTCTCTAGTGAGCTCAGTGGTCTTTGTATCAGGATACTACTGAAGAGGTCCCTATTAAGGGGAAAGGAAAGAAGAAAATAAAAAAAGGAATATTCCAGTCAGTTATTTGACTAATTTGACCTGATTTGCTAATTATTTGTTCCAATAACAAATAGCCTTCAATTTAACCCAATTTTCTAATGAACAGATCCACATTTCTTGAACTATATCTATTTCAGCTGCTTACCAACATACAATAAATGAAATTTTCTCATGGGCCTCAAAAATGCTATAAAGGTTAGGAATAGACCAGGGAAGCCACTATGCAAATAACCTGTAAGCCCAATCTACACAGTGGATAGAGACTGCTGAAGGGAAGGGTAACAGGCCTCTAGGCCAGCTATTTGCTTTTCCACTAACACAAAACAAAAAGGGAAAAAAAAATCCAAGGAAAGTTTAGGCTAGCAAAGGAAGAACACATTTTTTAAGGATCAGTAAGTCAGAAAACGTTTTGTCATAGTTCAGTTTAATATTTAGAAGAAGCTCTTACCTTCTGTTAGATTTTTCTGTGTACCTTAAGCTATTCTAAAAATTATGTCTTTAAAAAACAGATGAAGGAAAACTGGGTCAGTCTAGGCATATTTCATAAGGAAATATAACTTCAGATTTACCTTAATTTTTTTTAATTTTTAATTTTTAATTTTTTATAAACATATAATATATCTTTATCCCCAGGGGCACAGGTCTGTGAATCGCCAGGTTTACACACTTCACAGCACTCACCAAAGCACATACCCTCCCCAATGTCCATAACCCCACCCCCCTTCTCCAACCCTCCTCGCCCCAGCAAACCTCAGTTTGTTTTGTGAGATTAAGAGTCACTTATAGTTTGTCTCCCTCCCAATCCCATCTTGTTTCATTTATTCTTCTCCTACCCCCTTAATTTTTTTAAATTTTTGCAGTATGTTTGTATTTTACAAATTTTTATTCTTTATTTTGAAATACTACATAGATGTGATTAATGATACAGAATTCCCTCAAGAATAATAAGAGCATTGAGTTTTTATTCCCCCATCTTTATACAAAACTCAGGGAGACTAATAAGAAGACTAAGATAATAGTAAATTACCAGAGGATTCAGAATTCCCTTTCAAATCTCCTTACTTCTTACTCCAGGCTCTCACTTGCTATATTTCAGACAGAAGGAATATAATACAAGGAATTGCCTACAAACTTGTTGGAAGGGCTGAAGAAACAAAATAGGAGGGAAGCAACATGAGTAGAAAGTAGTGAGTATTCTTGTGGTTAAAGTTGTTGGAAGGAGAAAAGAAGAATGAAGCGAAAGAGAACGAGATGTTCTTAGAGTCTGGTGAGAGGTCTTGATGCCAATTCACTATCCAAATATATGGTTTCTTAGGGAAACTCAATATCCACATCTTGTGACATTTAACCCGGCCTCTCTATTGATTTTTGCATTAGAATAAAAATACAAAAAAAAAAAACCATAGTAACATAGCAACAGGGCATATACAAGATGTAAAAGCATTCTTAAGAAATAGAACCATCCTTGGCCATTAGCTCCTCTGAGCGAGCTGTGACAGACCCAAGTAGGGAAGGAGGAGGCAGGCCCACCAAAATATTTTGGGAAAGGGGGATCTCTGGATGTCACTTGTTTTCAGAGGCTTCCTGACCTGGAAAGAATGCATTGTTAGAGGACTATTCATAGAGAACCACAAAACTGAGACACAAACATACACAAGTGTTAGCCATATATTCAAGGACAACCCAAAATAAAAATTGTAGCCATTGTGTCCAATAACTGGGTTTTGAGCAATTATAATTGATATTTGTTGAACTGATTACGTGTCAAATACTTTACTAAGTGCTTCTATCTATGATCTTATATAATACTCACCAAAACCAATGTGCAGTAGCTTCTTTTACTATTCCTATTTCCTGAAGATGGGGAAATTGAAGCCAAGAGGTTAAGTGCCTCCCCAAGGTCGCTCAACTAATGAATGGAGCTATGATATGAACCCAGACTGTTTAATATGAAAAACACATTCATAACCAGTGCTGTTTTCTTCTATGTCATTGGAAGGATGACTTTTTTTCCCCCCAGTTCCTGTTCTAAACCCCTCCGTCCTTCTGAACATGTGAAATTCCTCTATTGGTTTACAATGGAAAGTCAAAGGGTATAAGCCACAATTTGCTTCCTGATTACATTATATTCACATACATCCTGTCAAGTATAGCTCTTTACACCAAGCAGTGAGTTGTTTTCTTTTTGTATGCATGTAGTGTGCTTTTTCTCATCAAAAGTACATGGCCTAGAGCTGGTACAAAGACTTTTGGAGCGAGTAACATTTCCTTTAGTTTGTTTTGCTAATGGTTTTATTCCTCCTGGAGGAACCCACGGCTGACTTAGAAGTTTGAGTTAGGGAATTAAGAGTACCATGTACAAAGGTACCTATGACCAACTCAAAACTTTCTAAAGAGACTCTAATAGAAAACTAGTGAAAGGATCAGATGGACTACAAAGCTGGAAGTGTAGGGTTTGATTGATCTCAACCAGCTTTATGCTATTTGGGGGGTTTTGTTCTCTATTTTTTTGTTTTGCTCTCTCCTTGTGTGTGTGTTTGCAGGGCACAGCTCAAATGGTAATCCATTTCCTAATCTTCTATTAATACAAGAGACTTCCTAATTCCAACCCACAGTCATTACAGTGGCCATTAATACTGTAGTCTGCCAATGAATTTGTTAGTTACAAATTATTACATTCTCCAGACATAGATGATGGACATAAATTGGAGAAATCCTATCAGGAAAGAAAAGAGAAATTTAGTAATGGGAACATGCCATCTTCCATTTAATACATGGGAGATTTGCCAAAACAAGATAAGTAGGCTCACCTACTAGGTGTCAAGGATTTTCACCTTTATTACTAACATGCAAGTCCTCCTCTTTCACCTCCTAAGCTCTTGCCAGTGCCGAGACCTACACTGCAGCAACTGGAAAGCTTTTATCCTGCCCTCGAAATCACCCTCTACACAGTCAAGCGTTTGGCACAACCTTGGATTCGGGAGCCCGGAAGGGCTTTGCAAACGCAGTATTTTAATCAGTGCTTTTTTAAACATATGTTTAAATCGTATTTTCCAGCTAAGGAGTGGTCTCAGCGATCATCCCTATCCCTCTTACAAAAGAAAGTTCTCAGGCCAACTTGGCAGCTTCGAGCGATTTGGTAGATCTGGAAATCTTTCAGCTCCCTAGTTAACATTCTTTGTGTCCAAATCCAGGTGCCAAAACTTTCACTGAGTGATAGAACTACCGCTTAACTGTCTCTCTCACCTGCTACTGTCACGGAGCTATAACTACTACTATGTTTAGAGCTCCTGCAGGAAAAGGATTGTCAAGCCATATGTTGCAAACTGACAGTTACACGTCCCTTTGCTGCTTCAGTTAGTGCAACCGTGCAGCTTCCCACCCAGCAGCAGCGTTGTGCCCCTGAGATGGATCTGTTAAACCAGGAATTCAGCTCAGGACTAAGAGCACATTCAGGTAATCCATATACCAAGAGTGACCACACACTCACTTTGTCTGAAACAATCCCAGGAGACACTGACTGTCCAAGTATAAATAGCAATGGTGCCTACGTCCACTCACGAACTTGTACCAGTATGGAGAAACATGGGGTCACCCTGCTTATACCTCTGAAAGATCAATGGACCAGGATGAGAAATTTCTTCACCTGGACACCTACACTGGGAACCTTCATAGCTCACCTCACCTCCCTCTTGGCAGTTGCCAACAATTCCACTGTTCAAGAGTCAAACTGTAACTTACCATAGCTCTAGCATTTGCTACACAGTCTGACACAAAGTCTAGCAACTTTATAATTTTCTGAGGTGAAAAATGGCAAGTCAAAGGCATGGTGCTCATTCATACAATCTTTACATATTTATTGTATCCCCACTGTTTGCAGGCACTGTGCTAGGAACCAGGGATCTACAATGAAGCTGGTAAAGGACGAAACTCTGCCCTTAAGGAGATTGTAGTCTCCTGGGAACAGCTACTTTAAGATACAATTTTGGTGCTTGAAGTGATATAAATATCAGGTGTGACTGGGTGTACAGAAGGGCCAACTAACCTAGCCTTGAGAAGGGTAGGGAGACTTCCTGAAACATGTGACCTATAACTAATGAGGATAAAAAAGAGATTGAGGAAGGCTCTTTCCTCCATTTTATGTACAAAGGCACATGAAGAGAACTGGTGGTCTTCAGAGTGTCTACAGTGAAGATGCTAAGATGAGTAGCGGGGCCGGCAGTGGGGACACAGAGGACCACAGAGCAGGCTGCCTAGTGCCTGTGTCATTATGGAGATCGGACTCGATCCTGGGGCAATGGAAAACCAGAACCTACCCCTCTATGGAAAAGTGATCTGATCAGATTCGATTTTTGAATGATCCCCCTGGTCACCACATCATAACTGCATAAAATTATGAAGTATTTTGTGTTCTCAGGGAGGGCAGGGGACATTACTTTCGTGTTTTATTTGAAGCTGTTGAGTCATCTATAAAGAATGGTCTCCTTGATAAAGTCAGCCATGACTCAACAGGAAGGCACTCTGGCTTTAGTTACTGGTTCCAGGGTTTAATTTTCTGGTGTCCTCAGCCAAACCACACTACCCTTACTTGGACCTCAATTTCCTTGTCTATAAAATATGGACTGTTGTATTCACCTTTCACAGAGAGTGGTGTGAGGAACCACTAATGAAAAGCAGCCAACTTTGGGGGGGAAAAAAGTGTTACAAAAAATGCTTAATAAGTCCAAATTACAGCCAAGAAAGATGAACTCTGTGTGTGTCAAATGCTCAAGGGTGCAGTGAAAGGATTTCAACTATAAGATTTAATGATTTGGAGACCCATTTTCACTAGGACTATCTGTCTCAGCTAAATCTGAGGCTGGGGTGACAGTCTTGCTCACCAATTAAAAGATGACAATCTGAAATCATCTCTGCTCAAAGGCGTGTTCCTGCATCTCGCTTGGGCTCACTTCCACAAGAAACCTTCTCTGAATTGAGGAGACGAGCCCACAACTTATCAAATCACATTCTGAAACCAAGTTCTGGAGGAAATTAATGTGTGGTTTAAATGCTTTGTTTTGTTTTTTAAAGAATTGAATGGGGAAAAAAAGAATTGGATGTAAGATGATAAGAGAGAGAGAGACCATTGAATCGTTCCACTACACTCTTTAGATCTCGTAAAAGACCAAACTCGTTAGATTGAAATAAAAGAATTATTGGTAATAATAGCCATCATTCATTGAGATCAGGCTGTGTGCAAGGGGCTATTCTGAGTATTTGCAAGTATTTGCTCATTAGTTGCTCCTACCAGAGAGTTGTAATTGTTCCCTACCATATCTTAGTTCTCAAAACTTGAGTTTGGAGAGGCTAGGTCCCGCCCATCTATAAAGTCACAGAGTTTGAATTACAACCTAGGCTGATATAAATTTAGGTTTATGCTCATTGCCTCTGAACTGCTCTATTAAAAGGCCTATCACACTGCTGTCTCCTTCTTGGGCTCTTGCTTTGTCACCCCTGCCCAACTCTTCTGCTCATCTCATCGATGGTATGTGAAGCTACTGTTTCCAAAATATGAATCAGTCAAGATAGGAGGGTTAATTTATTTTAGTGGATATGTGTCAGTGACACTATTTTTAAAAAGTACATCATGACAACTTGCACATCACACAAAATCTCTCCATTAGGTCATGCCAATAAAACCCTAAAAAGAAGGGAGTGATCTGTCCCATTGCACATGTTCCATCAAGAGCACCTGTCAGCAATTGATGTTTTGCATCACATATCCAACAATATAAGAAAAATCCAGACTTTTTTTGAGAAATAGATCCAACAAGAGGGAATAAAAATACCCTTAAGATAAACCCCTTTGGGGTATGAATTGCTAAATTCTATAGCTTTTTCTTGCCATACCACACATAAAAAAAAAAAAATGATCGTGATAATTGTATCAAGTTATACTTTTTACATCAACAGTATCCTGAGTTTTAAAACTGAGCCCCATGGAAGTTCTGAAATTTTAGCTCAGAAATTCTGCAAAAATATGATTCAAATTCATGTTTAAATATATTTTTAAATTATTCTAAGACAATTTTAAAACCATATGCATATTCAAATTCACACAGCACACACACACATATCCATGCTGAACTCCAGACTTATGTATCCAGCTGCCTACTTGACATCGATCTTTACCATAATGTGTGCAAAATCATACACTTTCCCACCCTGTCCTCAAACCTGTCCCACCTGCAGGGTTCCACAATTCATTAGGGGCAGTCTGTACTTCCAGTGGCTCAGAGTCTTCCCTAACCCACCTTTCCCTCGCATTTCACATGCAAATGCACCATCACGTGACCAGTTCACATCCCCTCCACTGTCCTGATCGTGGGCAAGTCACCAACATCTGTCACTTGGAGCACTGCAAAAGCTTCCTAACTGGTCTTCTTTCATCTGATCTTTTCCTGTGATCACCTATTTTCAACCCTGTTCTCAAATTGATCCTTTTAAGTTAGTCAGGTCGTTCTTCTCAAATTTTATCTCTCAAAATCTTCCAAAAGGGTCTCGTCTTATTTTGAGAAAAGCCAAAGCCCCTTTCCTGACCTACAGGAGCTTGTCCATTCCCATTCCCTTTGCCTTACTAAACTCAACTTCTACGCCTATCGCCCTTGCTCACTCTACTCTAGCCAGGCAGTACCCCTTGCTGTTACTCAAACAGCAAGAGGAAACAGTGTGCTGTTTCCTCTTCTTGTTCTTTCTCACCAGCTTTAAGTCTTTTTTGTTTGTTTGTTTGTTTGTTGATGAGGACTTCTTTAACCACACAATTTATGTTTATTTTACTTTTTTTCTAATCATACAATTTAAAGTTGAAATCTCTCATGTAAATCCCAGCACTTTGTGTTTCTGTTTCCTGCATTATTTTTCTTCACAACACTTAACACTACCTGAGGTGCCTGGGTAGCTCAGCAGGTTAAAGCCTCTGCCTTCGACTCAGGTCATGATCCTAGGGTCCTGGGATCAAGCCCTGCATTGGGCTCTCTGCTAAGCAGGGAGCCTGCTTCCCCCTCTCTCTGCCTACCTCTCTGCATACTTGTGATCTCTGTCTGTCAAATAAATAAAAATCTTTAAAAAAGAAAAAAGACATTAAAAGAAAAACCACTTACCACTACCTGATAGAATATGTATTTAGTATGTATTGTTCATTGTCTGTCTCCTTAACCAGAATGTAAAAGTCCCATGAGATCATGATGTAGATTTCTTCTGTTCTGCTGCTCTCTTACCCAGGACATTCTATGGCACTGACATTTGTAGAAGGGAGTTATGAAAGAAAGTAGGATAAAGAGATAGTGCAACAACAGTGGGGACATGAGCATATGACTGTTTCAATGGGGAGTTAGAAAAGCTCTTTGAGGGTATAGCACTAGAACCTGAATGTTCAGAAGAGGCCAGCTCTACAAAAATCAGGCAATAAAATATTCCACGTGTGGAGGCTTCAATTCAGGATACATTTAAAAGTTTAAAAAGGGACACCTGGGCGGCTCAGTGGTTAAGCCTTGCCTTCGGCTCAGGTCATGATCTCAGGGTCCTGGGATGGAGTCCCATGTCAGGCTCTCTGCTCAGCAGGGAGCCTACTTCCCTTCCTCTCTCTCTGCCTGCCTCTCTGCCTACTTGTGATCTCTGTAAAATAAATAAATAAAATCTTTAAAAAAAAAGGTTGAAAGAAAAAAAACCACACACATAGATCATGGTGAAAAAGTAGAAACGAGATAGGAGTCAAGATGGCGGAGAAGTAGCAGGCTGAGACTGCTTCAGCTAGCCGGAGATCAGCTAGATAGCTTATCTAAAGATTGCAAACACCTGAAAATCCATCGGCAGATCGAAGAGAAGAAGAACAGCAATTCTGGAAACAGAAAAACAACCACTTTCTGAAAGGTAGGACCGGCGGAGAAGTGAATCCAAAGCGACGGGAAGATAGACCCCGGGGGGAGGGGCCGGCTCCCGGCAAGCGGCAGAGCAACGGTGCACAAAATCAGGACTTTTAAAAGTCTGTTCCGCTGAGGGACATCGCTCCAGAGGCTAAACCGGGGCGAAGCCCACGCGAGTTCAGCGTGGCCTCAGGTCCCGCAGGGTCACAGAAGGATCAGGGGTGTCTGAGTGTCGCAGAGCTTGCGGGTATTGGAACGGGAAAGCCGGCTACAGAGACAGAGCCGACAGTAAGCTCACAGCTTGGTGTTACCTTGAACTGGTCGCAGGCTCGGAGAGCTCGGAGCGCGGCCGGAGGTCAGGCAGACGGGAGTAACTGGGCGCTGTTCTCTGAGGGCGCACTGAGAAGTGCAGCCCTGGGCTCTCGGCTCCTCCGGGCCGGAGACCAGGAGGCCGCCATTTGTATTCCCGTCCTCCGGAACTCTACGGAAAGCGCTCAGGGAACAAAAGCTCCTGAAAGCAAACCCAAGCGGATTACTCACCCCGGCCCCAGGTAAGGGCGGTGTAATTCCGCCTGGGGCAAAGACACTTGAGAATCACTACAACAGGCCCCTCCCCCAGAAGATCAACAAGAAATCCAGCCGAGACCAAGTTCACCTACCAAGGAGTGCGGTTTCAATACCAAGGAGAGCAGCAGAATTCCAGAGGAAGAGAAAGCAAAGCACGGAACTCATGGCTTTTTCCCTGTGATTTTTTTTTAGTCTTGCAGTTAATTTAATTTTTTTCTTTTTCATTTTTTGTTTTTTTTTTTTTTTTTCTCGCCTTCAGGTAAAATTTTTTTTTTTTAACTGTTACCTTTTTCTTTTTTAACGATTTTTTACTAGTTTATCTAATATATATATTGTTTCTTTTTTACATTTTTCTTAGGTGTTTTCCTTTTTTTTTTTTTAATTCTTTTATTTTCTTTTTTCTTTTTTTTTTTTTTTTTTTTTTCTTTTTTTTCTTTCTTCCTTTTTTGAACCTCTTTTTATCCCCTTTCTCCCCCCTCACGATTTTGGACCTCTTCTAATTTGGTTAAAGCATTTTTTCCTGGGGTTGTTGCCACCCTTTTAGTATTTTACTTGCCCCTTCATATACTCTTATCTGGACAAAATGACAAGACGGAAAAATTCAACACAAAAAAAAGAACAAGAGGCAGTACCGAAGGCTAGGGACCTAATCAATACAGACATTGGTAATATGTCAGATCTAGAGTTCAGAATGACAATTCTCAAGGTTCTAGCCGGGCTCGAAAAAGGCATGGAAGATATTAGAGAAACCCTCTCAAGAGATATAAAAGCCCTTTCTGGAGAAATAAAAGAACTAAAATCTAACCAAGTTGAAATCAAAAAAGCTATTAATGAAGTGCAATCAAAAATGGAGGCTCTCACTGCTAGGATAAATGAGGCAGAAGAAAGAATTAGTGATATAGAAGACCAAATGACAGAGAATAAAGAAGCTGAGCAAAAGAGGGACAAACAGCTACTGGACTACGAGGGGAGAATTCGAGAGATAAGTGACACCATAAGACGAAACAACATTAGAATAATTGGGATTCCAGAAGAAGAAGAAAGAGAGAGGGGAGCAGAAGGTATACTGGAGAGAATTATTGGGGAGAATTTCCCCAATATGGCAAAGGGAACGAGCATCAAAATTCAGGAGGTTCAGAGAACGCCCCTCAAAATCAATAAGAATAGGCCCACACCCCGTCACCTAATAGTAAAATTTACAAGTCTCAGTGACAACGAGAAAATCCTGAAAGCAGCCCGGGAAAAAAAGTCTGTAACATACAATGGTAAAAATATTAGATTGGCAGCTGACTTATCCACAGAGACCTGGCAGGCCAGAAAGAGCTGGCATGATATTTTCAGAGCACTAAATGAGAAAAACATGCAGCCAAGAATACTATATCCAGCTAGGCTATCATTGAAAATAGAAGGAGAGATTAAAAGCTTCCAGGACAAACAAAAACTGAAAGAATTTGCAAATACCAAACCAGCTCTACAGGAAATATTGAAAGGGGTCCTCTAAGCAAAGAGAGAGCCTACAAGTGGTAGATCAGAAAGGAACAGAGACCATATACAGTAACAGTCACCTTACAGGCAATACAATGGCACTAAATTCATATCTCTCAATAGTTACCCTGAATGTTAATGGGCTAAATGCCCCTGTCAAAAGACACAGGGTATCAGAATGGATAAAAAAACAAAACCCATCTATATGTTGCCTCCAAGAAACTCATTTTAAGCCCGAAGACACCTCCAGATTTAAAGTGAGGGGGTGGAAAAGAATTTACCATGCTAATGGACATCAGAAGAAAGCAGGAGTGGCAATCCTTATATCAGATCAATTAGATTTTAAGCCAAAGACTATAATAAGAGATGAGGAAGGACACTATATCATACTCAAAGGGTCTGTCCAACAAGAAGATTTAACAATTTTAAATATCTATGCCCCCAACGTGGGAGCAGCCAACTATATAAACCAATTAATAACAAAATCAAAGAAACACATCAACAATAATACAATAATAGTAGGGGACTTTAACACTCCCCTCACTGAAATGGACAGATCATCCAAGCAAAAGATCAGCAAGGAAATAAAGGCCTTAAACGACACACTGGACCAGATGGACATCACAGATATATTCAGAATATTTCATCCCAAAGCAACAGAATACACATTCTTCTCTAGTGCACATGGAACATTCTCCAGAATAGATCACATCCTCGGTCCTAAATCAGGACTCAACCGGTATCAAAAGATTGGGATCATTCCCTGCATATTTTCAGACCACAATGCTCTAAAGCTAGAACTCAACCACAAAAGGAAGTTTGAAAAGAACCCAAATACATGGAGACTAAACAGCATCCTTCTAAAGAATGAATGGGTCAACCGGGAAATTAAAGAAGAATTGAAAAAAATCATGGAAACAAATGATAATGAAAATACAACGGTTCAAAATCTGTGGGACACAACAAAGGCAGTCCTGAGAGGAAAATATATAGCGGTACAAGCCTTTCTCAAGAAACAAGAAAGGTCTCAGGTACACAACCTAACCCTACACCTAAAGGAGCTGGAGAAAGAACAAGAAAGAAACCCTAAGCCCAGCAGGAGAAGAGAAATCATAAAGATCAGAGCAGAAATCAATGAAATAGAAACCAAAAAAACAATAGAACAAATCAACGAAACTAGGAGCTGGTTCTTTGAAAGAATTAATAAAATTGATAAACCCCTGGCCCGACTTATCATAAAGAAAAGAGAAAGGACCCAAATAAATAAAATCATGAATGAAAGAGGAGAGATCACAACTAACACCAAAGAAATACAAACCATTATAAGAACATACTATGAGCAACTCTACGCCAATAAATTTGACAATCTGGAAGAAATGGATGCATTCCTAGAAACATATAAACTACCACAACTGAACCAGGAAGAAATAGAAAGCCTGAACAGACCCATAACCAGTAAGGAGATTGAAACAGTCATTAAAAATCTCCAAACAAACAAAAGCCCAGGGCCAGACGGCTTCCCTGGGGAATTCTACCAAACATTTAAAGAAGAACTAATTCCTATTCTCCTGAAACTGTTCCAAAAAATAGAAATGGAAGGAAAACTTCCAAACTCATTTTATGAGGCCAGCATCACCTTGATCCTAAAACCAGACAAGGATCCCACCAAAAAAGAGAGCTATAGACTGATATCCTTGAAAATACTCAACAAAATACTAGCCAATAGGATTCAACAGTACATTAAAAAGATTATTCACCACGACCAAGTGGGATTTATTCCAGGGCTGCAAGGTTGGTTCAACATCCGCAAATCAGTCAATGTGATACAACACATCAATAAAAGAAAGAACAAGAACCATATGATACTCTCAATAGATGCTGAAAAAGCATTTGACAAAGTACAGCATCCCTTCCTGATCAAAACTCTTCAAAGTGTAGGGATAGAGGGCACATACCTCAATATCATCAAAGCCATCTATGAAAAACCCACCGTAAATATCATTCTCAATGGAGAAAAACTGAAAGCTTTTCCGCTAAGGTCAGGAACACGGCAGGGATGTCCATTATCACCACTGCTATTCAACATAGTACTAGAGGTCCTAGCCTCAGCAATCAGACAACAAAAGGAAATTAAAGGCATCCAAATCGGCAAAGAAGAAGTCAAATTATCACTCTTCGCAGATGATATGATACTATATGTGGAAAACCCAAAAGACTCCACTCCAAAACTGCTAGAACTTATACAGGAATTCAGTAAAGTGTCAGGATATAAAATCAATGCACAGAAATCAGTTGCATTTCTCTACACCAACAGCAAGACAGAAGAAAGAGAAATTAAGGAGTCAATCCCATTTACAATTGCACCCAAAACCATAAGATACCTAGGAATAAACCTAACCAAAGAGACACAGAATCTATACTCAGAAAACTATAAAGTACTCATGAAAGAAACTGAGGAAGACACAAAGAAATGGAAAAATGTTCCATGCTCCTGGATTGGAAGAATAAATATTGTGAAAATGTCTATGCTACCTAAAGCAATCTACACATTTAATGCAATTCCTATCAAAGTACCATCCATCTTTTTCAAAGAAATGGAACAAATAATGCTAAAATTTATATGGAACCAGAAAAGACCTCGAATAGCCAAAGGGATATTGAAAAAGAAAGCCAACGTTGGTGGCATCACAATTCCGGACTTCAAGCTCTATTACAAAGCTGTCGTCATCAAGACAGCATGGTACTGGCACAAAAACACACACATAGATCAATGGAACAGAATAGAGAGCCCAGAAATAGACCCTCAACTCTATGGTCAACTAATCTTCGACAAAGCAGGAAAGAATGTCCAATGGCAAAAAGACAGCCTCTTCAACAAATGGTGCTGGGAAAATTGGACAGCCACATGCAGAAAAATGAAATTGGACCATTTCCTTACACCACACACAAAAATAGACTCAAAATGGATGAAGGACCTAAATGTGCGAAAGGAATCCATCAAAATCCTTGAGGAGAACACAGGCAGCAACCTCTTTGACCTCTGCCGCAGCAACATCTTCCTAGGAACAACGCAAAAGGCAAGGGAAGCAAGGGCAAAAATGAACTATTGGGATTTCATCAAGATCAAAAGCTTTTGCACAGCAAAGGAAACAGTTAACAAAATCAAAAGACAACTGACAGAATGGGAGAAGATATTTGCCAACGACATATCAGTTAAAGGACTAGTGTCCAGAATCTATAAAGAACTTAGCAAACTCAACACCCAAAGAACAAATAATCCAATCAAGAAATGGGCAGAGGACATGAACAGACATTTCTACAAAGAAGACATCCAGATGGCCAACAGACACATGAAAAAGTGCTCCATATCACTCGGCATCAGGGAAATACAAATCAAAACCACAATGAGATATCACCTCACACCAGTCAGAATGGCTAAAATCAACAAGTCAGGAAATGACAGATGCTAGCGAGGATGCGGAGAAAGGGGAACCCTCCTACACTGTTGGTGGGAATGCAAGCTGGTGCAGCCACTCTGGAAAACAGCATGGAGGTTCCTCAAAATGTTGAAAATAGAACTGCCCTATGACCCAGCAATTGCACTATTGGGTATTTACCCTAAGGATACAAACGTAGTGATCCAAAGGGGCACATGCACCCGAATGTTTATAGCAGCAATGTCCACAATAGCCAAACTATGGAAAGAACCTAGATGTCCATCAACAGATGAATGGATCAAGAAGATGTGGTATATATACACAATGGAATACTATGCAGCCATCAAAAGAAATGAAATCTTGCCATTTGCGACAACATGGATGGAACTAGAGCGTATCATGCTTAGCGAAATAAGTCAAGCAGAGAAAGACAACTATCATATGATCTCCCTGATATGAGGAAGTGGTGATGCAACATGGGGGCTTAAGTGGGTAGGAGAAGAATAAATGAAACAAGATGGGATTGGGAGGGAGACAAACCATAAGTGACTTTTAATCTCACAAAACAAACTGAGGGTTGCTGGGGGGAGGGGGTTTGGGAGAAGGGGGTGGGATTATGGACACTGGGGAGGGTATGTGCTTTGGTGAGTGCTGTGAAGTGTGTAAACCTGGTGATTCACAGACCTGTACCCCTGGGGATAGAGTATTATGCCTCCATCAGAAAGGATGAATACCCAACTTTTGTAGCAACATGGACGGGACTGGAAGAGATTATGCTGAGTGAAATAAGTCAAGCAGAGAGAGTCAATTATCATATGGTTTCACTTATTTGTGGAGCATAACAAATAGCATGGAGGACATGGGGACTTAGAGTGGAGAAGGGAGTTGGGGGAAATTGGAAGGGGAGGTGAACCATGAGAGACTATGGACTCTCAAAAACAATCTGAGGATTTTGAAGGGACGGGGGGTGGGAGGTTGGGGTACCAGGTGGTGGGTATTATAGAGGGCACGGATTGCATGGAGCACGGGGTGTGGTGCAAAAATAATGAATACTGTTATGCTGGAAATAAAAAATAAATAAATAAATAATAAAAAATAAATAAATAAATTAATTAATTAAAAAAAATAAAAAATAAAATATGCTTTTATTTAAAAAAAAAAAAAAAAAGGAGGGCACTTGATGGAATGAGCACTGGGTATTATATGTAACTGATGAACCACTAAATCTACCTCTGAAACTAATAATACACTATACATTAATTAAATTGAATTTAAATAAAACAATAAATAAAAAAAAAAAACAATGTTAAAGGATACAAGGTAGAAAAGTCAACTTTCCTAATTACCAATAATGAACAAGTGAAATTTGAACTTTGAAAACACAATGTCACTTACATTCACACCAAAAATAAATATATATACTTGGATAAAAATCTAATAAAATATCTATGATAGCTATAGGAGGAGAACTATAAAACATCAACCAAAACGCTGATCAAAATTCTTAACTAAATCAAAGAATTAAATAGAGAACTATTCCTATGTTTATAGATAGGAAGACTCAATATGGTCAACATGTCAGTTTTTCCCAACTTGTTTATAGATTCAATGAGGTTCATTTAAAAATCCCAGCAAGTTATTTTGTGTCTAAAGTTTATATGAAGAGACAAAAGATCCAAAATAACCAAGACAATATTGAAAAGAACAAAATCAGAGGACTGATCTTACCCAACTGTAAGATTTACTATAAAACTAAAGTAATCAAGACAGTGTAGTATTGGTGAAAGAACAAACAAAATTTATCAATAGAACAGAACAGAGAGCCCAGAAATAGACATAAATAAGTCATAAACATAGCAACTGATCTTTGACAAAGGACCAAAGGCAAGACAATGAAGAAAGGATAGTCTTTTCAACAACTGGTTTTGAAACAACTGGATATCCACATGCAAAAAACTGAGTCAAAACACTGATCTTATGCCCTCCACAAAACTCAAAATGGGTAACAGATCTAAATGTAAAATACTAAACAACAAACGTCCCAGAAGATAACACAGGAGAAAATCTAGATGACCTTGAGTTTGGCAGTGATTTTTCAAAAAGGCATGGTCCATCACAATCCCAGATTTAAAGGTATTCTACAAAGCTAAAATAATCAAAACAGTATGGACCTGGCACAAAAATAAACACATAAGTCAATGGAACACAATAGAGACCTCAGAGATAAACCCATGCTTTTATGGTCAATTAATATTGGAGAATATACAATGGGGAAAAGACAGTCTGTACAATAAATGGTGCTGGGGAAACTGTATAGTTACATGCAAAAGAATAATACTGTACCACTTTCTTACTATAGACAAAAATAAACTCAAGTGAATTAGAGACCTAAATATGAGACCTGACACATAAAACTTATAGATGAAAATGTTAGCAGTAATTTCCTTGATATCAACCTTTGCACATTTTTCTAGATATCTCTCCTCAACCAAGGGAAATAAAAGCAAAAACAAACTATTGGGATTACACTAAAATAAAAAGTCTTTGTATAGCAAATGAAACTATCAACAAAATGAAAAGACAACCTACTGAACGGGAGAAGACATTTGCAAATGAGATATTCAATAAGGGGTTAATATCCAAAACGTATAAAGAACTTACATGACTCAATGTCAAAAAATAATAATAATAAGCTGGATTAAGAAGGATTGAATAGACATTTTTCCAAACAAGACGTACAGATGGCCAAGAGAACATGAAATGATGCTCAACATCACTAATCATCAGGAAAATGCATATCAAAACCACGGTATCACCTCACACCTGACAGAATGATAAAATCGAAAACATAAGAAATAATAGGTATTAACAAGTATTCAGAGAAAACCCTTATGCACTGTTGAAGGGAATGTAAGCTTGGTGTAGCCACAGTAGAAAGCAGTATGGAGGTTCCATGAACACTTAAAAATAGAATTGCCATAAGATCCAGTAACTGGGTAAATACTGAGCATTTACCCAAAGTAAACAAAACAAAACTAATTTTGAAAACATATATGCACTCCTATGTTTATTGCAGCATTATTTACAATAGCCAAGATATGGAATCAACCCAAGTATCCATTGACAGATGAATGGATAAAGATGTAGAGAATGTGTACGTGTGTGTGTGTGTGTGTGTGTGTGTGTGTGTGTGTGTTCATGAAATGGAATATTATTCAACCATAAAAAAGGATGAGATCTTGCCAATTTCAACAACATGGATGGACCTAGAAGCTATTATACTAAGTGAAATAAGCCCAAGAAGGACAAATACCATATGACCTCACTTATATGTGGAATCTGAACAACAACAAAAAATGAATAGACAAAAAGTGACTAAAGGTAGAAAGAGACTCATAAATACAGAAAACAAACTGATGGTTTCCAGAAGGGAGAGAAGTGGGGGGATTGGCAGAATGGGTGAAGGGGAGTGGGATATATAGGCTTCCAGTTATGACATTAATAATTTATAAAAATAAAAGTATTATGATAACATGGTATAGGGGTAGATGGTAGTTACATTTGTGATAGGCATGATATAATGTCTACACTTGTTGAATCACTATGTTGTATACCTGGAACTAATGTAACATGGCACAACAATTATACTTCAGTTAAAAAAAAATAAAATAGGGTGCCTGGGTGGCTCAGTGGGTTAAAGCCTCTGCCTTTGGCTCAGGTCATGATTCCAGGTCGCACATCGGGCTCTCTGCTCAGCAGGGAGCCTGCTTCTCCCCTCCTATCTCTCTGCCTGCCTCTCTGCCTACTTGTGATCTCTGTCAAATAAATAAATAAAATCTTTTAAAAAAATAAATAAAATAAAAATAAAATAGAATGGCACAATCCATCAAACAAAGAATTGATAAGCTGGACTTCATTTAAAATTAAAAATGTCTGCTCTGGGAAAGACACTGTCAAGAGAATGAGAATACAAGTCATGGACTGGAAAAAAATGTTTGCAAAAGACATATCAGATAAAGGATTGTTATGCAAAATACAAAGAACTCTTACAATAAGAATACAATACAAAGAATTCAACAATAAGAAAACAAACCACCAGATTTAAAAAATGTTTCAAAGGCATTAACAGACATTATAGCAGAGAAAAAAATACAGATGACAAAAATAAGCACATGAAAAGTTGCTCCAGGGGCACCTGGGTGTATCTGTGGGTTAAGCAGCTGCCTTTGGCTGAGGTCATGGTTCCCAGAGTCCTAGGATCGAGTCCCACATCGGGTTCCCTGCTCAGGGCGGAGAGCCTCCTTCTTCCTCTCCCTCTGCTGCTCCTTCCACTTATGCTTAAAAAAAAAAAAAAAAAAAAAGATATTCCACATCATATTCATCAGGAAAATGCAAATTAAAACAATGATGAAATAATATTATATACCTATAGAATGGCCAAAATCCAGAACACTGACAATCCCAACTGCTGATGAAGACAGGAAGCTATAAGAACTCTAATTCCTGGCTGGTGGAAATGCAAAATAGCTCAGTATCTTTGGAAGACAGTTTGGCGGTTTCTTATAAAACTGAGTAAGCTTACCATACGGCCCAGCAATTATGCCCCTTGGTATTTACCCAAAGGGGTTGAAACTTCTATCCACACAAAAACCAGCACACAAATACTTGTAGCAGCTTTGTTCACAATTGCCAAAACTTGGAAGCAACCAAAATGTCATCGGTGGCTGAATGGATAGTAAACTGTGGTACAGGCAGACAACAGAATGGTGTTCCACACAAAAAAGAAGTATCGAGTCATGAGAAAACATGGAGGAAACTTAAATGCATGTGACTAAATGAAAAAAGCCAGTCTGAAAAGTCTACATACTATATATACAATTCCAACAACCTGACATTCTTAAAAAGTCAAAGCTATGGAAATAGTAAAAAGATCAGGGAGTGCCAGGGGTTGGTGGGAAGGGAGGGATGAACTGGCAGAGCCCAGAGGATTTTTAGGGCAATGAAACTGCTCTGAATGATTCAATACCAGTGGTCACATGCCATGAGAAATCAATCAAACCCCACAGGCTGTGCAACATTCTGTGGACCCTAATGGAAACTGTGATAAAGATGTATCAGGGTAGATTCATCAGATGTAACAAATATACCACTCCTGAGGGGACTGTTAATAACGGGGAGACAGGAGATATATGGGAAATGTCTTTATCTTCTAAATTTTTCTGTGAACCTAAAACTGTTCTAAAAAAAGTTTATTTTTAAAAAAGTTTTATTTTTAAAAATGAGAGACAAGAAAAACTAAAGATAACACCTACATTTTTTTACCTGAACAACCAGCAGAATGTTCATAGAATGTTGTACACAATTCTGTGGGGCACAATGGAAGAGGGGCAGGTATATGGGGCTGGGACAAGAGTTCTATTCTGTAAATCACTCTACCAGTTTTAACCCTTTGAAGACCAAGAACACAGGTCATAAACATGTGGTTGCCATTTTTTTTTTTTTTTTTGGTCTAAACTTTGAGATAACGTTTCTCTTTCTATCTTTGTGCATACCTTGAATTGCTCTAGATTCTTCTGCATATCTACACATACAAAGAAGGACACTCTATAGAGATTGCTCAGCTGTCGAGGTATGCTTACATGAAGAAATTCCATCTAGGGAAGGAAGAGGAATGTCGGAGGAGAGTTCCATGCTGGTGTGGGTGTTCACAATATCTGTGGCAAACCCGACTAAATCTTGGAAGAGGATAAGTACATAGAAGTCTCCAGACAGGTTAAAGGGCCTGAGAGTGAGACGCTTGTTGTCCTTCTCCTGACCAAGACCCAGACTGCCGAAAGACCCAACTGTCCATAGCACCCAGGGCAGATGGAACCAGGAAGGCAAGCTAGCAGAAGAGCCTTGGAACGTCCCCACACATCCGTCATTATGGTGAAGTGGTTAGTTCAACAAAATGCTTCCCATGGGCCAGAGGAAGACACAACCACAGGACAGAAGAGGGAGTGGAGAAGGGAAAGGGAGGAGACAGAGAAGGCTGAGGAGCTTAGCCTCCAGTGGTTATCCAGTTGGGCCTGGACAGAAAAAGAATGACCTAGGTGAGCAGGCAACCGCTGGCCAGAAGAACCAGCAGGAATGGTTGATGATAGGGAAATAGCTGTTCCTCTTCCCACCCTGCCTGGGCACCCTGTAAGCATTCAAGAGATCCAGACACAACCCCATGTAAGGGAAGAAGACCTTGCATTACTGAAAATTTGCACTGGAACTCTTAGAATTACAAAAATAAGTCCAGTTAGAGAAAAACAAAATTACATGGAAACCTCATATATGCTCTGCATAAATGGTGTTAGTGTTTCCTGAAGGGTCTGTTTGGATTGACAAGGAGTGTGAGCAGGTCCTCTGTTCCAATAATTCACTATTCATCTTCAAACAAAACTGACCTATTGCTCTTCTTTCAAGCTTGTAACTAAGAATATTTGATACATATCTTGAGAATTGCAAGGTGAGGATTTTTGTTTTTGGTTTTTTTTTAAGTTATGGTCTACAATTACTTACATATGTGAATCAAAATTTCCTTCACTCATTGCAACCAAAATAAAATGTAGCCATAAGCAGGATGTCCAAACAGGTATGGGCCAGGCACTGTTATTTAACTTCCGGTTAATTTGTGTTCATCAAAACAAGTGCATGCTGTTTGTCAATTGACCCTTTAATAATTAATGTGTGTTTAAACTTATCATATACTTCTAATTGAAAAGCATTATGACTATTATTTATTTTATAAATCAGAATGGTTTGAAGATGTCATTTGAAAAACAGTGCTGTTGCAAAAAATATTTACAAGATGCTGTTCTATATGATATTAATTTTTTTCTTTTAAATACAAGATTTTGGCAAATATCACCTTTATTACATAAACTGTTTATATATGTCATTGTACATACTAGATTAATACTAGTGATAGTAATTATTTTCTTTTTGTCTTGTGGTAAGAAGACAACATGAGATCTACTCTCCTAACAGAAATTAAGTGTACCAGATAGTATTGTTGACTCTTACACTGTACAGCAGATCTCTAGACCTTACTCATCTTCCTTAACTGAAACTTTATGCCTGTTGATTCATAATTCCCTAATTCACCTTCCCCATAGCCCTTGGTGATGACCATTTCACTCTTTATTTCTATGAATTCAACTGTTTTGGTACCTCATATAAGTGGAATTATGTCATCTTTGTCTTTCTGCATCTTGTTAATTCCACTTAGCATCATGTCCTCAAGGTCCATTTATGTTGCCACACGTTAAGGAATCTCCTTCTTTTTTTTAAAGCTGAATTGCCTTCTATTATATGTATATACCACACTGACCTTACCCATTTATCCATCATGGACATTTGGGCTGTTTCCACATCTTAGCTATTGTCAAGAGTGCTTCAAAGAACATGGGAGTGCTAATATCTCTTCAAGATCCTGAATTGAATTCTTTGAATAAATACCCAGAAGTAGCATTGCTGGCTCATTTGGTGTTTCTACTTTTAAATTTTTTTGAGGGACTTCCACAGTGAATAACTACTTCTTGATTGGAGCTCTATGCAAGAAGCCATGCTAAGAATTTGCTTCTATTCTCTCTGAGTCTTCCTCTTAACTCTTTGAGGCAGATCCTCCTGTTACCTCCATTTCAACGTTTGAGAAAAGAGACTTAATGAAGTTGTCCCAAGTCTGAGAGGAGAGAATATTTGGAGCTATCTGACGTCAAAGCCTGAACTTGTACTCACTAAAGAGTTTTTTCTCAATCATCTGTCAAAGCCAAATTTAAGAAAGATAGATGAAAAAGCCAGTAAGAGAGCTCTAAACACCAAATTAAGGGATGCCTGGGTGGCTCAGTCAGTTAAGCATCTGCTTGGGTCATGATTCTAGGGTCCTGGAATCGAGTCCTACATTGGACTCCTTGCTCAGCTGGGAGCCTGCTTCTCCCTCTGCCTGCCGCTCCCCTTGCTTGTGTGCTTGTGTGCTCGCTCTCTCTCTCTCTCTCTCTTTCTCTCTGTCTGACAAATAAATTTTAAAAATCTTAAAAATAAATCAATAGCTAAACACCAAATTAAGTGTACAAGACATGGGATCTTGAGTCACTTTAGAAAACAATGGAACTTTATTGACAACTGTGTTTCATTTTTTAGGACATGGTTCCTCTCTCTCACAGGTCTCCTGGGTTGCAATGGTCTAATGGAGGTTGCCGTCAAACAAAACCTTCCCACACCCGGATGTCATGGGGAACTTAGTTTTTCTATGGAATAACTAAGAATATAGCCATGAGAAAGGATGTTGAGATACCAAAATAAACTGAGAACTCCCCCTCTATGACATGAGTTGAGGCTCAAAAGAGTGCAGTTGGAGGAGAAAAACTAGATATTACCCAAAATAAGCTAGTTCCAAGGAAACTGGTTCTGCCTCAAAATTTGCCTTTTATGATTGGGATCATCTCAATGGGGTCCAAAATCCTCGGGGTCTGGTCTCCACAGCATACACTCTGTCAGTGTTCTCATCAGCAGCTGAAACCAAGAGACCTCAAGTTCAAGTGCATTGTCTATTACTGTGCATATTAAAATATATATAATATCCAATTCTCTTGCTTTTCCTCCAACCCAGATCAGCCTCAGTATTTCTCTCTCTCTCTCCCTCTCTCTCTCTCTCATACACACACATACACACACACACACACACACAACTATAGACTCAACTACAGACTCATCGAAGTGAATTCCTAGTCTTGTCCCCAGATTGTGCTGTATCCATGAGCTTTACCCTATTGGTGGATGGAAACTCATGTAGAAAATCTACAAAAAATGTCATGTAGAAATGCCAAGATCTTTGTTCTTAACTCTTCTATTGCTCTGACAGCTGGTGCCCCAGCCTCTCAGGGAATCCTGTCCTCTCTATGAGCATACCACATGCAGAATCAAACCACTTCTCACACGCCCCTCATTGCTGTCTCACCACCACCTGAGCTTGTCATGGTCTCTCTCTTGAGTTCCCTGGATTACAACAGCCTCCTCTTCCTCAGTCTATTTCAACACACCACTCAGAGTCACACTTTTGAAAACAAAGATCACATCACACTCCCAACACCTCACCACGCTATCCCCACTTCACTCCGAGGGAATGACTGGCGAGGCTTGGTATCACCTGTGTGGGCCTCCTACTTCACCTGCTGTACCCCGGCCACATAGGAAGTCCCTAGGCACATTCCCATCTTAAGCCCTTTCTTAACTCGTAGGCTGTGGTCAGAAAGCTCTTCCCTCAATAATGCTGGGCTAACTTCCTAACACTTCTAAGTCTTTGTCAAACATCACCTTCTCCATGAGGCCCTCCTTGACTGCCCTGTCTAATCTATGAAACTTCTCAGCCCCTGCACTCCTAATCTGCATTACCTTATTTTACATTTTTGATTTTGCACATTAATCCCCTTTTCACTTAGGCATTTATCAAATTTTTCTTATGGTCCTATTCCCCTGCCAAAAAGTAAGCCCCTAGAGGTCAAGAGTCTAGGTCTGCATTGTTTCTAGTGAATTTCAAGCACCAAGAACAGATCAGAGAGTAGGTATTCAATAAATATTAGCTGAATGAATAAAAGAAATTGAGTAACACAGTTTAAAACATGGTAAATGTTAACTTTCTTTCCCTTCATTATCTCATGACCATTGGGCCATGTGCCATAGAGTACACTGAGAAATTCTTAAATCTCTCTGAGTACCTAAAAGAGTAGAATCTAGAAGCCTCTTAATTCCTGAGGAAGACCCTGGGACAAATCAGATAGTTTCCATATAATTAAAAAACGGTTCGCATATTAGTGAAATAAAATGTTTGATAATTAACAAGTGGTTAGGAAAAGCAAGCATTCTCATGCATTTCTTGAGAGAATAATAATTAGTTAATCTTTATAAAGTCATTTTTTAATGCCCTTCAAAATCATAAATACATAAATACTCTGACTCACCAATTACACATCTAGGAATTTCTCCTACATCTATACTCACCTATGTATCAAGTGGAATATACGAGAATATATATTCCTTTTGACATTGTTTTAACAGCCAAAGACTGTAAATCTAAATATCCATTGGTAGGGGACTGGTTTAATTAAGTTTGGGGACATTTATAATGGAATATTCTACAGCCATTAAAGAGAACAAGGCAGTACTTATGCATACAGATACGGAGTGATGTTGTAGTGAAAAAAATTACAAAGCACTAGATGTCACAAGCTTCTGCTTGTATAAAAAAGGTAGATACCCATAGAATATCTCTGGAGAAATAAATACCAATACTGGTAATGTTTGTTACGTTGAGATAGAGGAACTGGGCTCTGGGGAACAATGCTGGAATGGAGGTCTTTGCACTACATACCCTCTGCACTGTTTGGAATGTTTTGCCAAATGGAAAAGCTATTTATTTGAATTCATCACTTTTAAAACTCGCATCTCCCTTGCATACAATGATTTTGGAGAGTCACTATTCCTCAACATTTCTTGAAGTCAATATTTACTTTTTAAAATTTATCCTTTTTTTTTTTTTTTTTTTTTAAAGATTTTATGGCGCCTGGGTAGCTCAGTGGGTTAAGCCGCTGCCTTCAGCTCAGGTCATGATCTCAGGGCCCTGGGATCGAGTCCCACATCGAGCTCTCTGCTCAGCAGGGAGCCTGCTTCCTCCTTCTCTCTGCCTGCCTCTCTGCCTACTTGTGATCTCTCTCTGTCAAACAAATAAATAAAATTTGAAAAAATAAAAAAATTTAAAAAAATAAAGATTTTATTTATTTATTTGACAGAGAGAGGTCACAAGTAGGCAGAGAGGCAGGCAGAGAGAGAGGGGGAAAGCAGGCTCCCCGCTGAGCAGGGAGCCCGATGTGGGGCTCGATCCCAGGACCCCGAGATCACAACCCGAGCCAAAGGCAGAGGCCCAACCCACTGAGCCACCCAGGTGCCCCTAAAATTTATCCTTTCAATTTCTCTCAAACTAGTCCTATTCTGGTTTATTGCTATTACCACGAAATAAATGTTATTGGAATGGAAGCAGTATTGTTTTCTCTTTCACTCTTTTTCCTGCACAAATGTGCTGATGACACTGATGATTTGGGGACTAATAATAACCTTTAGGATCAGGGTTTGGTCTTGAGTACAAAGGAGAGATCAGGAGTAGGAGCAGTTTTGGGACAACACCACCAGCCCCTTTTCCAGTCACTCTTCCTGGTCTTGTGGGGGGGAAAAAAAATCAAAACACAGCATGTCAAGACAGCATACCTCAGAGGCATGGAAATTGCTTTTGGAGTTGAGATGTAGTGGATTCTAATCTTTATTTCCGGGCCTCTGTGATCTCACTCAAAACTCTCCTAACCCTGCCTGGGCCTCTGTTTTCCTGTTTGCAAAGTAAAAAGTTTATACCTCCTAAGTTCACACAAACACTGTAAGGTAATGAGCATAATTGCCAAATATAATACACAGTAATGTTTCTCAATCCAACAACAAATGTGCCAAAACAGTGGCAGGAAACCACGTCTTAGAAAACAAAGCTGAAAAAACCCTTAAAGGTCAAGGATTACAGCATTGACTCCCACTCATGCTAGCCTTTGCCTTCTCAAAGGATGATGTCACTGAAAAACTGCAGACTTGGAATCTGACAAACCAACGTGTGGACTCAACTGGGAGCCCCTTTAAACTAGAGGCTGGGTATCATGTTTGTGGGGCCTTCGGGGCCTCCATCAGACCCTGAAATCTGGAATCACTCAGAAGGCTCCCCAGACCACCTTCTCCATTCTCATAGCTTTCATAATTAACCCTACATAGATTTTCATGACTTTCCATCTCAGGCGTCTCCTGGGTCGCTTGGTGGATTGAACACCGGACTGTTGGTTTCGTGGCTCAGGTCATGATCTCAGGGTCCCGAGATGGAGCCCCAACTCCAACTCTGCACTCAGCATGGAGTCTGTCTGTCCCACTCTCTCCGCACTACCCCCGCCCCCGGTTCTCTCTCTCTCGTAAGTAAATAAACTCTTTTTAAATAAATAAACAAACAAACAAATAAACAAACCCCAGGCATATTGATGCAAATTAACATCTCCTCTTAAATATCTAAATGATATCTTACAATATATTCAAATCCATTGTTATAAATGTGCACCTCAAACCTGATTGTCTTCACAGTTCCCTGGACAAAGAATGGCCCCATCATCCAGCAACACTTGTAGGCAGAAATTTTAGAATAGTCTGTGTCACTATTCTCTTCCTCATCCCCATGTCCAATCCATCAGCAAGCCTCTCCATTGGACAGCCTCTCCCTTAGCTAACGCATCGCTGGTCTGCAACCAACTCCCATCACCATCTTTTCAACTGTATTCTCCATTGCCAGACCTGGTATAGCAGTTTCCTACCTGGTTTACCTTCAACCACTGGCTTAGTACTTTCCTCCTGGTTTACCTTCAACCACTGGCTTAGTAGTTTCCTTAGTAGTTTCCTGCCTGGTTTACCTTCACCCACTCTTGCCCTTCCTCTGACTGCTCTCCATATTGCACAGAGTAATCATGTCATGCCCATCCCCCAAAGTCCTGAATGCGTACACGGTTTTCAGGAGAAAGACAAAGACAAGCAGAGAGACTTGTATTTCTAGCTTCACACCTCATCAATCTCTCTCTCTCTCTCTCTCTGTGTTCCCTTCTTCATCCACACTATACACGCGCACGTGGGTTTGCACGTGGGTGTGCACAAACACACAAACACACATACACACATACACACAAACACACACACTCCAGTCAAACTGGAATCTTCCAGTCTTTCCTACCTGACATTCTCTCTCTACCACAAGGCCTTTGCACTTGCTGGTGCCTCTCTGGGTGTGTTCTTCCTTCCTCATTCATCTGGTTGACCCTTGCTCATCCTACACATTCAGTCCAGGTATTATTTCAACAAGAAAGAAAAAACCTTTCCTTCCTTCTCCGACCTGGTTCAACAGTCTATCATTCATTTTCCCTATAGTGGGGATCTCTAGCCCAGCACTCCACAGAGTTGCCCTTTTACATTTATTTAAGTCATTTTGTGTTTTGTGTATATTTTTCCACTCACCAAAGTACCATGAAAACAAGACCTGGGTAGATTTTCGCTTGTCATTAAATCTCTACTCTGTGAACGTTTGTTTTCATGAATGTTTCCATGAACACAGGGTTGTAGGGGAAGAAAGATAAGCCAGCTCTGACATACACTCTGTGTGATCCCAAGCAAAAAGTTCAAAACTTCTAAATGAAATATCTTTATCTGTAAAACTAATATCAAACATAATGGATTTACCAGATTTGAGGAAGAGTTAAATCAGGGTGTATCATGAAACTTTTAGCCCTGTGTCTAATAAATAGCATTTTAATAGATATCAGCTTGCTTCTCTATAACCTTTCATCTGGTAGATTGAAGAGTGAAAATGATCTTTTCAATAAATAAATAAGTAATTTATTAAAGACACATGATTTGCTTAGATAATGCAGTGTTTCGAACAGCTGGGGTAACCAAAACATAGAAGACCAGTTTTTTCAGGCTCTTTGGGAGGTTACAAGACAGTAGAAAATACAAAGTAGAAAAATGAAACGATAATGTGAGTTACACAACAATATCATCCAACAAAAGAAGCTTTTGCACAAACCCACGCAGGATTAATTGCCAAATAAGCTCAAAGTGCTGTGAGTTCAAGGAAGAGGGAGATCACTCAAGGTGGAGGTGGGTAGGACTTGGGTGGGGTCCTGTAGGAGGTAGACGAGGAGCGCCTGTGCAACTGGGAGAGAGCATCTGAGTAGGGGGTTGGTCAGCTCCGGTAAGATGCCCGAACAAGAACAAAAGGAACAATGGGGAAACCAGGTTGCCTGGGGCAGAGGAGTCAGAGTAGATAAGGCTGGGAGTGTAGTTAAGAACCAGGTGTGCAAAGTTTCCAATGCCAAGACCGGGAATTTTGACTTTCTCCTCTTAGCAGAAGTAGGGAGAACATAAACTGGTACAAATCTAGACGTATCAGAACCATTCTGAAATTAAATACAATATAGCTTCCTCGATATTATCACTAAGTTTCTCCCCAAAATTGCACTTCAAAGGAAGAAGAAGGAAGGAAGGAAAGAAGGAAGGAAGGAAGGAAGGAAGGGAGGATGGAGGGACAGAGGAAAGAAGGAAAGAAGGGAGGGAGAGAGAGAAAGAAAGAGGGAGGGGGGAGGAGAAGGAAAGAGAGTAGACATCTGGCAAACAGCCTATGCCTCATAAAGGTTTCACGTTGCGTATAAATGTGTGGTTGAATCGTATCTCCGTGACTCCCTAAAGTATGCAGATAAAGAGCATGTTGGCTTTTAGTGTCTTGGGGGATATCATCTGTGCTCCAGTGTGTGCTTCTGACACTCTGTTCGCTGGATCTCTCCAAATCACAAGTTACTTGCAAGGCCCACACACACACCCAGCAAAGGGACACAGGGTCCCAGATGGGATGTTCATGTGTAGGACAACAGTCCATGAAATCGTTTCTGAATTACCCCTAAGCATTCTGATTCATGGGATGAATCTGGGTGACCTATTCTGCCTGTTTCACTGCCTCCTTCACCACGCCCACCACCACCCATTTACCCTTGTTTCTCTGCAATCCTAGGAACACCTAAAACAAAGAGTAACTAATCTTCTACAAAGCTAAGGGGAGAAGTTCAGTGCAAAAAAAAAAAAAAAAAATGATGTGTGGTCTGTGTGTGTGTGTGTGTTCGTAAACACACCACAAGAGCAGTCTCCTTCCTATAGACATGGGGAATTTCCAGGTAAATGCAACCTGAAAAAAAATCTAGGAGTTTCATCACCAGTCTTCAATGCTCTACTGTTTTTCTGACCAAGTATGCAAGAGTTAGAGTCGTGCACCTTTCTGTGTTTGATTACTTGGCTTTTCTGAGATTCTACCACCTGAGCAAAGTCAACAAAATCAAGCACCGTTATGAGACTGCCATTCCTTTACTTCCTAGTAGAAGAAGAATCCCCGTCACCCCTTGCCTCCCATGAACAACAGCTATAGGTCTTCCCTTAATAAGGGGCCTCATGGCCACCTGACCTCAGGAACTCCTTCGGATTGATTTAACTCTTTACTCTAAAAGTGCACTTCTGACTGCCAACCACTACCTATCAGCTCCCCTGACCAGCTCAGGTCCACCAGAATCATGTTTATATAGACCCCTAGACTTTTTTTTCATAGGGTTTATCATGATTGTATATTTTGTGTGTTGTATTTGTAATGTTTAATTTTATATTAGCTCCATGGGGCAGTGTATCCTCAGTGCATATCCCAGCAACAAAACACTTAAGTGATAATAAATCTTCACAGAAGGAAAAGAGAAAGTGAGAGAGGGAAGGAGGGAGGGAGGAGGGGGGTGGGAGGCAGAGAGGGAACGGAAGGAAGGAAGGACGGAAGGAAGGACGGAAGGAAGGAAGGACGGAAGGACGGAAGGAAGGAAGGACGGAAGGACGGAAGGAAGGACGGAAGGAAGGACGGAAGGAAGGAAGGAAGGACAGAAGGAAGGAAGGACGGAAGGACGGAAGGAAGGAAGGACGGAAGGAAGGAAGGAAGGACAGAAGGAAGGACGGACGGAAGGAAGGAAGGAAGGACGGAAGGAAGGACGGAAGGAAGGAAGGAAGGACAGAAGGAAGGACGGACGGAAGGAAGGAAGGAAGGACGGAAGGAAGGACGGAAGGAAGGAAGGAAGGACGGAAGGAAGGAAGGACAGAAGGAAGGAAGGATGGACGGGAGGACGGAAGGAAGGAAGGACGGAAGGACGGAAGGAAGGAAGGACGGAAGGACGGAAGGAAGGACGGAAGGAAGGAAGGAAGGACAGAAGGAAGGAAGGACGGAAGGAAGGAAGGAAGGAAGGAAGGACAGAAGGAAGGAAGGACGGAAGGAAGGAAGGACGGAAGGAAGGACAGAAGGAAGGAAGGAAGGACGGAAGGAAGGAAGGACGGACGGAAGGAAGGACGGACGGAAGGACGGAAGGAAGGAAGGACGGACGGAAGGACGGACGGAAGGACGGACGGAAGGAAGGAAGGACGGACGGAAGGACGGAAGGAAGGACGGACGGAAGGAAGGAAGGACGGAAGGAAGGACAGGAGGAAGGAAGAAAGGACGGAAGGAAGGAAGGACAGAAGGAAGGAAGGACGGACGGAAGGACGGAAGGAAGGACGGAAGGAAGGAAGGACAGAAGGAAGGAAAGGGAAGGGAAGGAAATAAATGTTGGCCAGAACTCCCTTCTTTCCCAACTGGCCCCTTCAATGCTTCTCCCTACTGTATTTTTTTACATCAATTCATGAAATCCCCTAAGAGCAACTACTGACTAAAAACAGACAACTGTTCTTGATGATTCTCAAAAATAGACACATCTATAAAGGAGGATTAAAGTCTAATATTTACCTAAGTGGGGCGTCATCAAGCTATCAAAAGACAGGACTAAATTTAAACTTGTTGTGTATCTTACACATGGATTAGTAAGAACTACGGGTATTCACCTTTGAAATGACACATGCTGATTACAACAGGGGTAGGCACACGTCGCTGTGAGACTGGGAAGGTGAGATCCCCCCTGGGCAGTGAGGGAGCCTAGGGGACATAAGCTCTTCGAGGACACCAGCATGTGGACTGGGCTTTGAAGAGTGGGCGGTGGGTCGTGCTCAAGAGAAGGAAGAGAAAGTCAGGGTGGCAGAGGCAACAACAGGTGAAGACCCAGAGATATGAAAGGACCGATGAGCCAGACAGCCAGGAAAGGTTTGTTTGGGAAGACTGGGAAGGGAGGTGAAAACCAGGAGCTGAGGAGACGGAGCTAGAGAGATACATGCTCTTTGTATTCCCCACAGGGAAGATGCACAGAAAGAAGAGGGCGAGACCTGGGTGGGTTTAGGGAGGAAACAGGAGGGAGGACACGGAATGGGTTGGGGGAGAGGAGGGAGTCCAAAGGGCGGATGCTTTAACACCAGTTGTTCCACAGTCTAATTTTGTCATGTCAAACAAGGTTATTTAACCTCTTAGAGCCTCAGTTGCATCATGGGAAACAATTCATAGACTACCAGCCTCAAGATAAAAGCCCGCAACAAGACCAAAAGCAAAACGATCTGCAAAATCCCAGCCCATAGCTGGGCTTTAAAACATGTCTGTTCTCTCTTCCTCGTGAGTTTCGTTTCAACGGCCTGAACTTCCCCCTGCCAATCATCAGCATCACCCGCCTCACGCCCAGTACCTCTGAGGGACCACTGTTAGCTTTGGTCACAATGGCTGCGGATGACTCTATTTTGCCGCTGTCTGATTTAAGGCATCATCCCTGATCTCTGCATATCTACTTGTTCCTGTTCCTCAAATGGGAGCATTATCAAAAGGTTTCAGTTCTCTGTTTGTAATTGCTGGGTTGAGTACTAGCTCCTTTTCACTTCCCGCCCAGCCCACATCCTCCCTAACTCGCACCACAACCGACACTCAAACTTCCACGCCAGTAGATAGGAAAAGGAATGTGTGACGTTCCCTGGGAGCCTGGCTATTGTTTGGGGGAACTGGAAGCCACCATGCTCAGAGTGTCCATCCTCTCTCCTCACCACACACCCTGCTTCCTGTCAATCACCCTGGAACACGGAGTGCCGGCCGACAATTTTGTCCACAGGATGTTTGTTTGCAGACACTGCCTTCCAAGTCTCAAAGCTCAAGACTTCCGCTGCCAATCCAAACACCAAAATGGGAGAGGGGGAAAAACCCTTGGGCAGTTCTTTTAATGCCTAATACAGTCTATTTATATTCAAAAATAGCAACAGGTTATCTCAGCTTGCAGAAACTGAAGAGGCTAGGAAGCCTGATCCTTCAAATCCTGAGCCCCTGGGAAGTTGAACTACAGGTTTCCAAGTGTGGCCATCCTGAAAGCATGTCCTTAAAGCACCTTAGGATATTCCATGGTCAGCTTCCATAAATGATCAACCCCTGTTTTTATGGGCACTCCTCAGAGGGTAAATGCCTTGCTACTAAGCCACAAAGCAAAAGAATTTGCAAGAACCATGTGCACAGAAATCCAAGGTGTCCAATCAATGCTTTGGGATAAATTCAATAGCCTGAGGTCACTGCGTAAATTTCGGCAATCCTTCCAGAGCTGTAGACATTCTAAGAAATGTTAGGTTTGAGACTCTAATGATTACATATGAAGCAATTATGTTTGAAAAATGACTTTAAAACACTGTGATATATGTTCTTCAGGGAGCAGAAAACAGTTTGCCTGCATGTTAATAATGAAAAAAATCACCCAGTTGTCTTCCTGAGTCACTCAGTGGTTTACTCGAGAGCCTTGACATGTCTATTCCTACAGCTTCTATATAATTACTAAACGGGGATTTGAACCTCTGTGTGTTTACCAGCTACCACTTATAATCTTTGTATCTGTAGGGAGGTGACCTATCTCTCGGAGTTATTTATGCCTGTAAAAATGAATCGTTATACAATTGGATACAATTACCATCCAGTGGATGGTAGTGAAGCTGAAACGAAACTGAGTGTGAAAGGTATGTGGCATGTAATAGGTGCTCTATAAATGGTAACCTAGAAGACAGGAAAGCAAGAGGAATGTTCGTAGCAGCAATGCCCACGATAGCCAAAATGCAGAAAGAGACAAGGTGCCCTCCAACAGACAAATGGGTAAAGAAGATGTGGTTCATATATACAATGGAACATTACTCAGCCATCAGAAAGGATGAATACCCAGTTTTTGCATCAACGTGGACGGGACTGGAGGAGATTCTGCTGAGTGAACTAAGTCAAGCAGAGAGAGTCAATTATCACATGGTTTCACTTACTTGTGGAGCATAAGGAATAACAAGGAGGACATTAGGAGAAGGAGGGGAAAATGAAGGGGGAGAAATCAGAGTGGGAGATGAACCATGAGAGTATGGACTCTGGGAAACAAATGGAGAGTTTTAGAAGGGAGGGGGTAGAGGAATGGCTGAGCTTGGTGGTGAGTATTAAGGAGGGCGCGGATTGCAGGGAGCACTGGGTATTATACACAAACAATGAATCATGGAACACTGCATCAAAAACTAATGATGTACTGTATGATGACTAACCTAATAAAAAAACAAATAAATACAAAATAATTTAAAAATTAAAAAAGGAAAGCAAGGGGGGATGTGAAAAGCTGTCCCTGGAATGGCTTTAAAATGGCTCCAATTACCACTTTCGGCTTCTTAACCAAGTAGTAAGGATGACCTGGCAATGGTCCTGCTACATTAAAGAAAATCCAAGAGGTCTTCAGTAGGAACAGCTTTAACATAGGACAGGTAAAGATAAGCAACATCTGCATGGCTTAGTCAGTTAAGTGTCCTGGGATCAAGTCCCGCATTGTGTCAGGGACCCCTGCTCAGTGGGGGGTCTGCTTCTCCCTTCTTCTCTGCCTGCCCCTTCCCCCGCCCCAGCTCATTCTCTCTCTCTCTCTCAAATAAATATAATCTTTAAGAAGGAAAAAAAGAGAGAGAGAGAGACAGGTAAAGATGATCCAAAAATGCATTTTTTGGGGGAAAAAAGCCTAAGTTCAAGAATTGTTTGTCAAATGGGTTACTAGTTTATGAGCAGAATCAAAACCAAAAAGCAATCTGCCCCAGTTCTCTAGACCATTAACACACACCTGTGGAGGATGCTACCACAAAAGCAAGATTTTCACAATCCTTTGGAAAGACTGGCTTGCACTGGGTAGGTCCTGAGTTAGACTGACTTGGGAGGCTTAAGATACCCTTTGGGTTGGTACCACTTGTTCAAGTTCTGGCCAGATTTCCATACAGTACTCAGTGGTTCTAATAGAAAGTTAATTCCCAGGTTGTCAAAGGGACATGTGTAGTCTGAGAGGTTTCAAAAGAAATGTCTAGTATACCAAATGTGGGTTTGGGGAAAGCATCCTAAACCAAGTCACTAAAAACTCAAAAATTGAAAGATATGTTCTTTTAATAATTATAAGAATGCTGATTAAAATTAATTTTATCATTTTATATATATTGAATTGCAAAAGACTTAAAAAATAACCACCACCCACCAGAGTACTGAAGAATAGAATGAGTTTGACACAAACTTGACCAAGAGCAGTGGTAGTAACTTGTCGTGTACACTTTCTAAACCCAGGTACAAATATGTACCCAAATTGTTAAGATAGGTTCATAATCTTTGACCTAGTCATGCCAACTGATGGAATATCTGTCCTAACAAAGCAAACAGAAATAGGGCCGAAGCTCCATAAGCATTTATCTCATTGTTATATATAATGACAGTTCCATTAAAAATGGAAATGCGCTGAATGTTCTGTAATAAGGAAACAGTTATGTAGATCATGATGTCATAAATTATGGAGCCATTTGAAACCATGTTTTCAAAAAATATGTAGACATCAAAAAATAATAATGATGGAAGAGAACTTGGAAACCCGAGTACACACTTAGAAGGTAAGCATTGCACGTCAACATCAACAAAAATATCAGCCTTGGACTGTTTTTTTTATTTTTATTATTTATTTATTTATTTATTTTTGTCCATATTGCTTTATCTAAGCAAACTGAAAATGCCCCGAGAGCCATATGGGAGATGTACTTCTTCACAGCTGCAAGGGAAACATTTGCAGATCAGAAAACACCCGAAATCACAATACATTCTTAGTCATAGTAGATTGGAAAGTGCAGGAAACATTTAAAACATGGAGCTGAGATTTCATTTTTAAATATTTTAATTGCCAGCACAGCACTGCTGTATTTTCTTTCAGGGCTCTGGAGAAGAACAGCCACGAAGTGGGGGTGGGGGGGCGGGGTTTGGAGGACAAAACAGCCATCATTAGAAGTGGAAACAACCCTGAACAAAGGGCAAAGAGGAATGAAGGTTTTCTTTATACGGACGGTGTTTTGTTCCTTGCCTCGGTTTGGGTGCTAAAAAATGCGGCACATTTTAGACTGTGTGCGCTCTCCAAAAAGCCAAACAGAAACCAGTCATCATGGTTTCGAGAGAGAGCAGGGCCTCCCCTTTCTCGTGTTTCAACGACACAGTCTCCACTTGGGCTGGGGAGCATATCCTATATCATAAATCACTCTCTGATAGATATTTGGCATGCACTCAGCCCCCCCAGGCTAGGCAACAACGTACAGGGTGGAAAATTTTTAAGGTGGAATCTTGATTTTTGTAACTTAAAGACTTAATAGCACCTCAAAACATTTTACTACTTCCTGGTACACACACACAAAAAGCCAAGAAAGCAGAATTCTCCATATGGTTTTTGGTTTTATAGGATATATACACAATAAGCCATACAACCAACCGTAAACCTGGAGGCGTTCGTTCTCTTGCCGTGGTTAATTCCACTCCAGTGAAAATGAAAAAAATAAAATAAAATAAAAGGAAAGAGTTTGAGCCTAACACAGCCCCCTGAAAGAGTCAAGTCCCCGGGAACTTCTAGAATCTGCTTTTTAACTCTCCATGCCCCCATGGTCAAAAGGTGTCACCATTCGACACCTTTTTGGAAAGTGGGGGAGCAGCAGGACCCGCTGGTTGGGGACAGGTTTTATTGGAGATAATAACAGGCTGTCAAAGGCACTGTCAGGGATTTCAGCAGGAAGGCTTAGAAGTTGATGGGGATCGGAGAAACCCCAATAGAGTCTTTCTCCTGATTCCGGGCCCAAATCTGAGCTTTCGAGGGCCCTGAGCGAGCACTCCCACCTTCTCAGATGTTGCACACCACTGCAGACGTGCATGCTCTTCTTCGGGAGCCTCTTTTGATAAATCAGGCTTTTTTTCCCTCTTTTTTCTTTTCTTTTTCTTTCTTTCTTTTTCTTTTTTAGAAATTGCAAAGTGTGTTTAACCCCAAAGTCGCATCATCAAGGCAGAAACCAGGAGCCCCAAGTGGGAGCACAGCAACCAGGAGAGCCCCTCTCTGTGCAAGGAGGGGTTAACGCCACGGTGCTGGGGCTGGGACGTGCCCAAATGTTCTCAGTGTTCTCGGGTTGAGTAATTCTTAGAAGGGCTAAACAGAATGGTGGGGGGGGGGGGGGACCCTGTGGCCTGGAGCTCTCTCAGAGGCAGGAAAACAATGCATGGAAAAAACAAAAGAAAGAAACTGAATAAACCCTTTCTGGAGTTTAAAATAAATGCTGCTTTTGTTGGTGTGGTGTTCACAAATTAGCCAGAGTTCAGACAGGCTAAATATAAAACTTCCAATGCAGTTTATTTAGACACTTTCTGTCCCATCCCAATCAATCCGAGGAAGAAAATTAAAGCAAAATGTAGACAAAATGGGGGTGGGGGGAAGTACGCGTGTGCACGCTAATTCAAAACCAGCTTATACTTTGAGTAAGTTGTTCATCTCCTTCCCCCCTCCCCCTGCCGTCACCAGTCAGCTCATTCTTGAGATTCTGTTTCCCAGCAGCAATGTCTCCGGCCTGGTCCTGATGAACTCGGAGGCTCCCTGCTCCCCCACCGTCACTTGAGAACCAGCCATCAAGTTCAAGACTTGACCTCCTAACCACTTCTGGAAGGCAAAAAAAAGAAAGAAAGAAAACACTTTGTAAGGAAGCCCCGGGGAATGGTCCTGCCCAAGCCTGACACACCTAACGTCCCTCAGCCACCTCCGTTTCCCCACCTCTTAAATTAGTGGTTCTCTGCCCAGGCTGCAAATTAGAATCCCCTGGGAAGCATTTAAAAATTTCCAAAGCCCAGGCTATATCCCAGACCAATTATATCAGAGTCTCTGTGGGTGGAACAGAGACATCAGTATTTTTTAAATCTCCCCAGGAGACTCCAGGTGCAGCCGGACTGAAAACCACTATTCTGACTGCTACTGCTGGGTCCGGTCTTGCTCTGCACCCAGCAACGATCCCACCGAAGATCAGGAGCCCGCTTTCTAAAGGCGTACATCCGATCAGGTTTTCTCCCTGTTTAAGAGGCCTGAAGGGTTCCTTATTGCCTACAGGAAAATATCCAAATACCTTAGCAGGTATTTAGTCTTCCCAGCCTCCATTTCCCTCTCTAGCTGAGCTTCCTACCAGTCCCGGCCCCCACGCTCGCCAACCCCAGCAACCAGAAGCGCTGGAAGCCTCATGTGCGCGCGTCCTAGCCTTCCACCGGGCTGCTCTGCTGGGCTGGAAGCTTCCCTTGCCCCCAACCCGGGACCTTCTGACATCTAACTTCCCATCCACTTTTGGTTTCATCTCTGTTGTTTCTCCTTATGAAATCCCACACCTGGGTAGCTGTTTACCATCACCAGCATGGCCCCCGAACCCTAAATGTACCTGGAATATAGGTGAAGAACATGTCTATCGCGCATCCGTGTTCTCTCCAAATCCCGTGTTTTACTCTAGTCCAGGTAGAAAGCCCCCTTATGTGCTTTCTCTTCCACCGGCTTGTAAACCATCAGGACTAAAGTCAATTCTTTGTCCATCTTCACGTCCTTGGCGCCCAGGTCAGCCCTTGGCAGGTGCTGAAAGCACAGAACCAACAAGGACTGAGCGGTCCCAGCCAGCTCTACCCAGGAAACTTCACTTTCCAATTCAGTGTTATACCATTCCTAGCTGCGAATCTCTCCTGGAATACTTGAATTGTTGCAATAAAATCCAACCTACCTTTCCTACGGTGCGTACAAATGGCCAAGGCTCCGCAGCTCCATCCAGCTGATCCTGGGGCAGCCGCGAGAGGACGGCAGTCAGCTCTGGTGTCAGGAACCAAAGGGTCTTGCAGGCCCCTTCCTAAGAAGGTAAGGACCTCTGCTGCAGCGGTCAAGACTCGGACCGTTGTTGAGGCTTGCAAGGCTTCCGACACAGCTTTTTTTGGACTGATTCCCACTGAAGAAGATAGAAAATACTACCAGAACTGATGGAGCATGGGGAGAGATTTAGACCATCAAAGCCTTCTCTGCCTTTGGGATAGCCTGGACTTCAGCATCAGTCATATGAGCATGAAGGTAGATGAAGGCCAGACGTGAATGCTGAAAGCCTTGCGTTCTGGAAAGCCGCACTGTTTGCCCCAGGAGTGGAGGAGGGATGGACAGTTCCTAGAACAGAATGCCCCAAGATGACTTACTGAAAGCATAAAACTAAGTGGGTGGGAGAGGGCCCTGGGCGAGGGCTCATCAGAAAGAGAGGAAGAGGCAGAGACAGAAAGGAGGAAGGAAAAAAGGAAAGGTAAACAAGAGGGAAAAATGAAAATGTTCACCTACGTTCTCTCCAGGAGCACTCCTACCCATGCCCTTGGGGCTCTGCCCCAGTCAAGCCTGCTAACCAAAAATGAAAGTATTTAAAGATAAGATGCAGGGGCACCTGGGTGGCTCAGTTGGTTAGGCAACTGCCTTTGGCTCAGGTCATGATCCTGGAGTCCCAGGATCGAGTCCCCCATCAGCTCCCCACTCAGCAGGGAGCCTGCTTCTCCCTCTGACCTTCTCCCCTCTCATGCTCTCTGGTCTCCCTCTCCCTCTCTCGCTCTCAAGTAAATAAATAAAATCTTAAAAGAAAAAGAAAAGAAAAAAGATAGGACTCAGAGAGGACAGGGTAAGGGAGGGGAGGGAGCCGACACATTTGAAATCTGTCTCCAACCTCTGGTGAGTATCTTACTCTCATTTCAGGGGTAAGGAAAATGCAACAGAGAGCAGTCAGCACAAGAGGAGGGAAGGCAGCCGGAATAGAACAAGAAAGTCATTGTCCAAGAAAAAGAGCGCAGCAGGGAAGCTTCTCAGACATTCTGCATAAACCCTGCGTGGCCCTGGGACCACACCAGCCTGGCTCTTCCCAGAGCCTATGGACCTTTCTTGGGCCTAAGCCCAGGAGCCCATCTGCTACCTATCCAGGTTGTAGACTTACTGTATGGAATCTCAGAATCAGCTTCGAGGGCTGAATTCTGCATCAGGAGGCTGGCTAACCCTTCGGTTGACTGCAGAGTGTAAGAAGGCAGAATACATTCTCTTAACTTGTGCCCCAGGCCCGGAACTCCTCCAGGCCCGGAGAAGGGGCAGCCAGGCCCCTCCCTGCCCCCCTGACTCCCCTCCCCACCCTCCTTCTCCAGGCCAGACAGAGACAGGAGGTCTTTCTAAGCCACACCCCCACTCCAAACACAAACTGCATCGAAGACCCCCTGACAGAAGCTTTGCCATCCTCATGGCTTTGGCTCTTTTAGTGCACGTTTGTGGGTTTTGAATGCTGATCTGAGTCTGAAGAACCCTCTCTCTTTTCTCTTTTTTCTGACATGTTGAAGGGTCACAGCTTTCAGAGAGAATCTGGCCGGCTGGATGGGAAGGATAAATTCAGACTGGAGGTGAGCAGCCCACAAATTTCTCACATTCCTGTTTTCGGTTATCAGCCATCACTTTTCAACAGGTTCCCATAATATGCCCGCCTGACTGCGCAGAGCTCCCAAACTATAGCGCTTTGCTAGGGGAATGTTCCTAAAACAACGAGAACAAGTTGGAACCAAGTACCCAGTTATATCAGGCATTGTGGGGCTAATAATATCAACCATAACAATAATAACAAATTTTATATGGCACTCAACATTTCACAGATGGCTTTCACAAGTGTTATTTAATTTCATTGTCGTTAGCAATCTTAAGTGGTAGGTGGGGCAAATATCTTTCCCCATGCCTAGATAAACAACCTGAGGTCCAGGCAGGTTAAGGCATTTGCCCAAGTTCACATGGTTATTCAAGGAAGGGCATGAAATTGAAACATCCAGCCTTCAGTTTCCTGCTCTTTCCACCATATTACAGATTTTGATACATTTATCTCTCGTTTGAGAAAAAAATTCTCACCGTAATTCCCACTGGTGGTATTATTTCCGATTCCTAGAGTTTAATAGGAAAAAAGGAAACAGTTTCATGTTTAGTTTTGTTTTGCTTCTCGAAGAGAACTTGAAGCGGCTATTGTCCTGCATATAAGACATCTCTTCTTCGAGCTAAATATCAGCGTTTCCTTCAAGCGGAAAGATCTGAAGAGGTGAACAAACACATATGAAGGAAAGGTCCTAAGACATACCCATCCCAGGAGCCCTAACTTACTAACTTCTTAAAATGAACTGATCTTTTTAAATAATCCAAAGGCTACCGATCAGCCCTGTTTCTTTCCAACCTCAGTGGCAGGGAAATAAATTGTCGTTTTTCTTTCTTTCAGTGTTTATTTTTTGTTGTTTTTATTCTCATCATTGAGTATTTGGTGACCGCATGTGCTTGGGTGATTTTTAAAATTGTGTTTATAATTCTTGAAAAAGCCAATCCCCCAGGAATGCGTCATCTGCTACAGCAGGTGGGTTTTGTCCACACGCATTTTGTTGGTGCATAACATATTTTAGTTGAAATCGCTTCAGTGTACATTCTGCTTAAAATAGCAATTCTTTGTTGTAAAGAACTACCTGGGTTTCCTCCTCAAAACTAGAAAGGAGTAAATAGACGAAGCACAGAAATCTGCATGCCAGGGAATTATGGTGAGGACACAACTTCTTTAGTATCCCACCGTTGAATGAATGCCCTGAGGGCGGGGACTGTGTTTATCTACACCAAGGTTGTGTGATAAAGCCAAGCAGCCCTGAGTTCCAGTCCAAATCGACTCACTTACTAGGTTTCATCTTGGTTAAGTCATGGAACCTCTCTGGAACTCAGTTTCCCCATCTGGACATCAACTTTGCAGAAGTATGGTGAAGAATGTGTGAAATAATGAATACACAAAATCTGGCACAGAAGAAGCACTCAATAAATATTAGCTCCCTGCCCCATTATTCATCTTAGCAACCCCACATGGCAAACACTCAATTACTTGTTTGCTAATGTTATGAGTATGTCAAACTCCTATTTGAATTTTGTTTATCTCTTAATTTAGAAAAAGAAAAAAATGGGGAGGTGCCTGGATGGCTCAGTCAGTTAAGTGTCTGTCTTCTGTTAGTTCATGATCCAGGAGTCCCAGGTTCGAGTCTCACATGGGGCTCACTGCTCAGCAGGGAGTCTGCTTCTCCCTCTGCCCCTCACCCCGCTCTCATACTCTCTCTCTCAAATAAAAATAATAATAATAATAATAATGAAAAATTTTTAAAAAGGGGGAAAAAACGATATTAAAAATAAGGCCAGACAGTGTTAAATACACTAAGAGAATGTAGGAATGTAGGATATGGAACTGGCGGCAAAAAGCAGCTCTGCGCACATGTTTGCCCAACTTTAAGCCCATCTTAAGTTTCTAGATACAGGGATTGGATTGTTATCATCTAGAGTGCTTTTATTTTTATCTTTGTTTTTGATCTTATAAAATGGTAGTTATAAAGCGTAAAGTAAGATGAACGACATCACCTGACCTCAGGACTCAGAGTTCTTCATGCCGAGTATCTCCTTTCACACAGACCCATTATATAATTAGCACCAGATATTTAACACAAAATATTTCAAATGGTTTTTGTCAGGGCATGCTTAAAGTAGTGAAAAATTAGAAACAACATAAATGTCCAAACATAAGAGGATCACTATATAAATTGTTAATGACCCATACAGTGGAGTACTGGGTGGCCATTATGAGGCGGGTCTGTATTTACTGCTCTGGAAAAATGTTCATAATGATAAGTGAAATATGCAGGTTACAAACACCCCCATACACCTCAAATGAACACTTTTAAAATGTATTTATCAGTTTAACATGCACAAAAGTTCTGACAGATTATACAGTAAATGATTTTCTTCTGGGTGATGGATTTAGGGTGAATTAACTCATTTTTTTCTTTGTTATTTCTTACTATGTTCTACTTTATCAACAATTTTTATCACCTCCGTGATTTAAAAGAGGGATGAGGCACACAGTTATTTTTCAGTAATTACATATTTGTTTACAGCTTCTCGCTCCTGATGATCATGCTTTGAGATCAGGCAGCCTGAATCATCTGAAGGACTCTACTTTGGTCACCAGCATCTCATTCTTCTCCTAAATACACATTTGAAAATTTATATTAGATTCACAAGAGAAAAAAATAAATAACTCCTGCCAAATGTGGGACATGATGAAAATTTTGAGTTTTTAGTTGTTATCTGTAGTGAATCTGCTTTTGTTGATGTAATTGATATAGAAGGTCATAATGTGCTATTCACAGAGATACAGCAGCTAGCGTATTGGCAAGCCTTAACGGCATTTACATTTAAAACTTAAAAAAATTTCAAAACCAAGCAAATACATTTAAATATAGTGGTTAAAAATGTCATCATAATCACAATAGAAATAAAGTCTATCTCTAAGATTTGAGTTGCCCAGGCAAAGTAATGGGTAAGGCCTACCTAGCTTTCAAAGGACAGATAATTCCTATATTGTATAAATGCTTCCAGAGCGTATAAAAGGATGGAAAGCTTCCCGGTGCAATACAAAAATCTAGCCATAATCTGTATATCAAAATCTATAAGGACATTTATGGAAATGTATAGAGGAAGACTTCATATAGATGAATACTTCATCTAGATCAATCTCATTTATGTGCATAGAGGAAAAAACCTTAAAGTATAAGAAAGTCCAATCCAGCTTTGTATGATAGCAATCACAGGAAATAAGATTTTCTCTGAAATACAAGGATACTTCAAAATCAAGTAATCTATTACTGTAATTCCATGAAATGGAGAGACTGAAGGAGAAATTTTTAAATTACCTAAAGAAATAGATTTTTAAAAAAATTATTTAATTTAGGAAAAGTTTTTTTTTTAATCTCAAGAAGAAAAGATACATAATTAAAACTGCATTATACAAAGTGACATCACCAAGATGGCTACATAAGTCATTCCTGACTGCTTCTTCTCACAAGAAGAACAACTAACACCTATTCAAGAACAAGACGCCATTAAAAGAATCCTAGTACCTGGGGTGAGGCTAAAGCACCTGCATACCCCTGCACCCCAGAGACCAAGACAGACTGCATTGGAAGGGTAAGAGGAGTGACTACACACTGACCACATTGCCCTCCCCTAGGACAACACAACACCACAGAGAGGTCTCTTCCATGCTGCTGATTTTCCAGGAAGGGAAAAAAATTCCAAGAGGACAATCAGCCTCTCCCAGCTTTGTGGGTTGCTTTCTGGGAGCCCCTATTCTGATCTCACAAAGGGATTACAGGGGAATCTGTAAGGCATAGCCACTGAGAATTGACTGTGACAGAGAAGGGAGGAAAAGCTTGCAACAGTCACCACGTGGTTACTCACACCAAGTAGGAGTTCACACTCAGAGTGCTCAAGTAGGCATATCAACCTGTGGCTTTACTCATCTGCAGAAACAAGTCCAGATAACCGAACCAGAGTACATGGGAAGCTGAATAGCCCAACCAGCAGCCCTAAGTCCAATGATACTGGAACAGAGAACACAGCCATGGCTTCCCCCATCTGCAGAACAAAACCCAGGGCCCCACCTGACCAGGGAACTCAGAGTACACTCAAGCCTAATTCAGGCTCTCAAACAATGAACTATACAAGATCTGGGTCCTGATTTGATGCCCTACAAATTCAGAGAAGCTAATTATTAGCCCCATCTACTACTACCCCATCTTGACCATCTAGTAAAACTATCCAGAGAATTCAGAAAACTGTAAAGCCTTTCCTACAACCTTACTTGGGTAAGGAACAAAGACAGTAGTCCCATTCAACTCTTCTCAGCCAATAGTATATGCCCCTCTCCCATCCTCAGAGTTCAAACACGGGGCCCACACAAAAATAGCAGACCTTATCTGCCCAAAGATGTTATTAGTACACATACCCAAAAACCCAAACTGAGGCAACTGGTGAAGAATTATCTCTGCCAAAGTAAAGCTGTAAAGTCTGGAAGAAGAGCCCCATTACTCAAATGTGCAGACACCAACATAAGAAATCAAGAATCATAAAAAAATTAGATAAGCAATAAAAGGAAGGAAGCTAATAAAACTCCAACAACTAATCCTAAAGAAAATGAGATGTATAAACTGTCAGTTAAAGAATTCAGAATAATCCTCCTAAAGAAGTCGAGGGAAGTAGAAGAAAAGAAAGACAGACAAGTTTGACAAGGAAATAACAATCATCAAAAAATAAGTAAATCAATCAATCATAGGATTGAAAACTACAAATACTGAACTATAGAATTCATAGGGAGTTTCAAAAGTAGACTCAACCATGCCCAAGAAAAAACTAGCAACTTAGAGGAGGCATTGGAAATTATACAGAGGAACAAAAAGAAAAAAGAAGAAGAAGGAAAAAGAGTGAAGAAAGCCTAAGGGAATTATAGAACACGATGAAAAGAAAGAATATTTGTATCATAAGAATTCCAAAAGAAAAAGGGAATGGGAAAGGGACAGAATGTATTTTTGAAGCAATAAAGGCTGCAAACCTCCACACCTGGAAATAGAAATGAACATCCAGGTCTGTGAGATCCAAAGGATTCCAAAGAAGTTGAACCTGAATAAGGACATCAAGACACATTGTAATTAAATTGTCAAAAGTCAAAGAAAGAATTTTAAGAGCAGCAAAACAAAAGAAAGAAGTTCCACATAAGGGAACCCTTGTAAAACCAAAAGGATTTCTCAACAGCAATATTCAGACCAGGAGAGAATGGGATGAATATTCAAAATACTGAAAGAAAATAACTCTTAACCAAGAATTCTATACCTGACAAAGCTGTCCTTCAGAAACAAAGAAGGGATAAAAACTTTCTCAAATAAACAAAAGTTGAAGGAATTCACTACCATCAGATCTGCCCTAAAAGAAATGAATAGAAGTAAAAGAACACCAGTTAACATCACAAAAACACACAGAAGAAATATAAATATTACAGATAAGGTAAATGTATATGCATAGATCTCAATATGGTAATAGTGGTGCAACTCATAAATCTAACTTAAAAGCTTTAAAAAAAAAACCTACACAGTAAAAATAACTCTAAATGCAGTAGTCTGTTATTAGTTACACAATTAAAATATGTAAATTGTAACAGCAATAATCTAAAATGTGAGAGGGAGAAGAAGTAAAAGGGTAAAGTATATAAATTCTACTAACGTTAACCCAGTATCAGATTAAAACAGAGTGTTATAAGTTTCAGGTTTCTTATATAAGCATCATTGTAACCACAAGGGAACATCTTATAACAATTACACCAGAGAACACAACAAAAATATCAAAGAATACTAGTATCAAGAGATATCAAAAACAAACCAAAAAAGATCACAGGACAAGAAACAAGGAACAGGGGCACCTGGGTGGCTCAATGGGTTAAAGCCTTTGCCTTTGGCTCAGGTCATGATCTCAGGGTCCTGGGATTGAGCCCCACATTGGGCTGGCTCTCTGCTCAGCAGGGAGCTTGCTTCCCACCCACCCTCACCTCTCTGTCTCCTTATGATCTCTGTCGGTCAAATAAATAAATAAAATCTTAAAAAAAAAAAAAAGAAAGAAAGAAACAAGGAACAAGGAACAATCTATAAACCACCAGAAAGCAATTAACAAAATGACAGTAAGCACACACCTATCACTAATTACTTTAAAAATAAATGGACCAAATACTCCAAGCAAGAAACATAGAATGGCTGAATGAATAAAATACAAGATCCAACAACATTCTGCTTACTGGAGACTTTAACCTAAAGGATATGTAAACTGAGAGTTAAAGTATGGGAAAAGACATTTCAAACAAATGGTAACAAAAAGAAAAAAAAATCAGAGGTAGCTATACTTACTGATATCAGACAAAATGGACTTTAAGTTAAAAGTGGTAAAAAGAGAAGCACCTGGGTGGCTCAGCTGGTTGAGTTTCCACCTCTTGGTTTTGGTTCATGTCTTCGGGGTGGTGAGATCATGGGGCTCCATCCTCAGCAGGGAGTCTCTCCCTCTCCCTCTGCCCCTCCCCCCCAAAATAAATAAATAAATCTTAAAAATAATAAAAGTGGGAAGAAGAGACAGAGAAGGTCTTTATATAATGATAAAGAGGTCAAAATATTTTTTAAAAGATACATAACCATTGTAAGTCTCTATGTGCCCAACATCAGAGCATCTAATTATATAAAGCAAAAACTAACAGAGCTAAAAGAGGAAATAAACACTTCTACAATAATAAATAGGGACTTTAATACCCCACTATCAACAATGGATAGATCATTCAGATAGAGAATCAATACAGAAACATCAATTTGAGCAACACTACAGAACAAATAAAACTAACAAACATGTACAGAACATTCTGTCCAATAATAACAGAATACACATACTTCTTAAGCACACATGGACCATCTCCTAGGATAGAGCATATGTTGGGTCACAAAACAAATTTTAGCAAATTCAGAAAGATTGAAATCATACCAAGTATCTTCTCTGACCACAAGGGCATGAAACTAGAGAACAAAAACAAGGGGAAGAGGAAAATCCACAAACACATGGAAATTAAACAACACTGCCTTGAACTACCAATGGATCAAAGAAGAAATTGAAGGGAAAATAAAAATTTCTTAAGACAAATGAAGATGAAAACACAACATACTAGAACTTAATGAAATGCAGCAAAGGGAGTACTAAGAAGGAAGGTTGTAAAAAGAAACACCCACTTTAGGAAGCAAGAAAGATCCCAAATAAACAACCTAACTTGACATCTTAAGGCACTAGACAAAAGAAGAACAAACTGAGCCCAAAGTTAGCAGAAGGAAGGAAATAACAGATTAGAGCAAAAATAAATGAAATAGAGAACAGAAAAGTAGAGAAGAATAACAAAGCTGAGCTGGTTCTTTGAAAAGATAAACAAAACTGACAAACCCTTTGTTAGACTAATCAAGAAAAATAGAGAAAGGACCCAAGTCAACAAAATTACAAATGAAAAAGGAGATATTACAACTAATACCACAGAAATTCAAAGGATCATAAGAGGCTACTATGAATGAGTATACACCAACAAACTGGATGACCTAGGAGAAATGGAAAATTCTAGAAACATACAACATACTAAGACTGGATCAAGAAGAAATGGAAGATCTGAATAGATGGATTACCAGTAAGGAAATTGCCGCAGAATGAAATATCTTCCAATGAAGAAAAGCCCAGGACCAGAGGGTTTCTCTGGCAAATTTTACTAAACTTTTAAAGAATTAACACAAATCCTTCTCAAATTCTTCCAAAAAATTGAAGAGGAGGGACCATTCCAAACTCATTTTACAAGGCCAGCATTATCCAGATACAAAAGCCAGAAAAGAACACCAGAAAAGAAAACTACAGGCCAATATCCCTGGTGAGTATAGATGTGAAAGATCTCAAGAAAACACTACCAAACTGAATCAGCAGCATATTAAAAGCATCGTTCACCATTAATCAAGTGGGATTTATCCCTGGGATACAGTGATGTTTCAATATACACAGATTAATTAATGTGAAACATAACATTAATGGAATGGAAGAAAAGAAACAATCATCTTCATAGATGCAGAAAAAGCATTTGACAAAATTCAACATTCATTCATGATAAAATCTCTTAACGAAGTAGGTATAGTGGAAATGTACCTCAAGATAACAAAGGCCATATATGACAAGCACACATCTGACATCATGTCGAATGATGAAAAGCTAAAAACATTTCTTCTAAGAGCAGGAAAAAGAGAAGGAGTGCCCATTCTTACCACTCCTGTACAACCATACTACTGGAAGTCTTAGCTGGAGCTATAAGACAAGTTAAAAAAGATACCAGAATTCAGAAGGAAGAAGTATAATTGTTTATATTCGCAGACAGCATGATTTTATACACTGAAAATCTTAGACTCAAGCAAAAACTGTTATATCTATGGATGAATTCAGTAAGGTTGCAGGGTACAAAATTAACACACAAAAATCAGTAGCATTTCTACATACCAACAACAAAATTTCTGAAAAAGAAATAAAAAATCAATCTCATTTACAATAGCATTAAAACAAAAAAACACTTGGGAATAAATTTAACTAAAAAGGTGAAAGATCTCTACACTGAAAACTAGAAGACATTGATGAAAGAAATCAAAGAAGACAGAAAGAAATGGAAAGGTATCTCATATTCACAGATTGGAAGAATTAATATTGTTAAAATGTCAATGCTACCAAAAGCCACCTGTGCCTTCAATGCATTCCCTATCAAGAGTCTAATGACTTTTTTACAGAAGTAGGAAAAACACTTCTATAATTTGTATGGGACCCCAAAGATCTATATGGATTGCTATATGGATGGCTAAAGAAATCCTGAGAAAGAAGAATAAAGCAGGATACATCACACTTCCTGATTTCAAGCTATACTATAAAGTTCTGTCATCAAAACAATATGGTACTGCATAAAAACAGACAAACAGACAAATGGAACAGAATCAAATGCTCAGAAATAAACCCAAGCATAGTCAACTAATCTTTGATGAGGGAGCCAAGAATACCCAATGGAGAAAAAACAGTGTCTTCAATGAATGGAGCTGTAATAATTGGATATTCACAAGTAAGAGAATGAAACGGGACCCCTCTCTTATACCACTCATAAAAAGGAAACCCAAATGGGTTAAAGACTTAAATGTAAGACCTGAAACCATGACTCCTAGAAGAAACCACAGGAACTAGCTCCTTGAATGGGGTCTTGGTAATGAATTTTGGATATGACACCTAAAGCACAAGCAACAAAATAAAAGATAAACAAGTGGGACTACATCGAGCTAAAATGCTTCAACATAGCAAAAGAAACTACCAACAAAGTGAAAGGACATATGGGATGGGAAAAAGTATTTGCAAACTGTATGCCTAATAGGGGGTTAATATCCAAAAAATAAAGAACAATACAACACATTAACAAAATAATAATAATAATAATAACCCAATTAAATTGAGCAAAAAACCTGAATTGACATTTCTCCAAAAAGGACATATGAAAGGGCAGCAGCTATATGAAAAGATGTTCAACATAACCAGTCATTAGGGAAATGCACATTACAACTACAATAAGATATAATCTCACACCTGTTAGAATTGCTGTCTTCAAAAAGGCAAGAGATAACAAAACCTGGCATGGATGTGGAGAAAAGGGAACCTTTGTGCTTTATGGGTGGGATTGTAAATTGGTGTAACTCCTATGGAAAACAGTATGGAGGATCCTCAAAAAAACTAAATATAGAGCTGCTGCATGATCTACTAATTCTACTTCTGCGAAATATCCAAAAGTAACAAAAACAATAATTTGAAAAGATATTTGCACCCTCATGTTCACATCAGCATTATTTACAATTGCCAAGACATGGAAACAACCTAGTTGTCTATCAACAGATGAATAGATAGAAATATAACTTAAAATATATATGTATATATGAATATTATTCAGCCATAAAAAGACAAGGAAATCCTATCATTTACAACAACATGGACCTTGAAGGTATAAGTTAAGTGAAATAAGTCAAACAGAGAAAGGCACACTGTATGATCTCGTTTATGTGTGGAATCTAAAAAAAAAAAAAAAAAAAAAACACACAAACTCAGAGAAAAGGACACTAGGCTTGTAGTTACCAGAGACCAGGGTGTGGAGTGGGAAGTGGGGTAATTGGAGGAAAGTGACTTTGAGTTATAACCGAAATATGTACTAGGCATGTATTATACAACAGGATGTCTATACTAGCACTATTGTACAGTGTATAGGAAAGTTGTAAAGAGTGTAAATCCTAAGAGTTTTCACAGGGGGGCATAATGTTTTCCTTCATACTATTCTTCTCTCTTTTCTTTTTATTGTGTCTGTATGAAAAGATAGAGATTAACTGAACCTCCCGTGGTAATCATTTCACAATGTATGGGAATCAAACCATCATGCTGTATGCCTTAAACTTATATGCTGATGAATGTCAATTATTTCTCAATAAAACTGGAAAAAAATGCATTTATAATGCAAGATTGCACAATTAGATTAATGAAATAGAATAGAGAGTTCTAGAGATAAACTCATGTCAATGGAATTTCAATATACAAAATGCTATATTCCACAACAATGGAAAAGAACTAAATTATTAAACAAAATCATGTTGAAATAATTTGCTATTTACTGGCCACCTATTTAGGGAAAAAATTGAGTTATACTCTTAATTCTTATTATACTCAAAAATAAATTCCAGATGACTTTAAAACACACACACACACACACACACATACACACAATAACAAAAACTCTTAGCAAAACAATAAAAGAATTAGAAAAACACATTGGAAAACATTTTATAGACATCATAAAGAAAAAAATGATGAAAAATTAAAACTGGAGAAATATAACATCTTCAAAGAACAAGGGATAGAGATCTATAAAATATAGGGATGTTACAAATCAGTAAGAGACAAATCAACAAAAAATGGGTAAAGTATATAAAGAGGTAATTCACAGAAAAAGAAATGAAAGGATATATAGAAAGCATATATAAAATTTTGTTGCACTTCCCTGTTAACCCATGAAGTATTTTCTCACCTAATAGAGTAGCTAAAATGTACATATTGATAATGTGCTGTGTTGATGAGGGTGTGGAGGAAAGTTATTTCATGATTTGTTGATGGGAGTGCAATTTGGAAAACCTGAACTGTACCTTTGGAAGGTAATTTGACAATATGTACCTAATTACATGTAGTAACTATTTGCTTGATCAGTTGCATTCTTAGAATCTCTTCTATAAAAATGCTTGCACATAATTACACAGAATCTAAAACAACTTAACTGTCAATAAGTGTAAATATCTTTAATAACATTAATGGCATTTCTAGTCTATGGAATAATATGCAACAGAGAAAAAGAATAAAATGGGTTTTTTTACTGTTCTTTAATGATCTGTAAGGCATACTGTTATATCAAAAACAGAAACAAATTTCAGAGCACAAAGTATACTATAATTATTTTGCTTTAAATCCCCAAATAATTGTGTTAACATATGGAGAAAAATGAAAAATATGCTCTAAACCCTTACCCAGGGAGAGGAAAGGTGGCGGTGGAAGGGTGAAGGTCACTTCAGCCAACCAACTTGACCCTGGCACGTATTTCATTGGCAGAGTCAAGATGTGGAGATAGTGACTGATGAACAGAAATCAATTCATTTGCTTCCAGTTCCCTGTTACTGGCTGAGATCACATTGGTAGACTTCTTTAGAGTTTACTTACAAAAGATTTCAATAATAACACTTCATGACTGAAATACTATACAGTTCAACATACTGTCTTCCTCATGCTTGCCTTTGGTGAGGAAAACTGAGCAAATGCTAATACCCTCATTTTCTGGGTGAGGCAGGATTAAAGGGATTGTCTAAAATCTCTCAGCTGGAAGAGCACTGACGTATCTCCATTGCCTGTCATATGCCGGAGTAAAGCTCACTGAGTGGACATACTGTGGCTGACAGACTTTATATACTATGAGTCCATGTTAGACCCAACGGAAGGAATACAGTTATTGAAGAACACAGAGTTCCCACTGGGCATTTCTACATGTTAACATCCTCCCAAGTGATGAAGATAACACTAGTTTTTGACTGGCGAGCCCAAGAATTTAAGTGGCTTGATCAGTACCACGTGGCTAATGAATAACAGAGTGAGGACTAGACCCCAGCTCTTCTGAACCTCATCCAGATCCTTCCATCACTCACCTTTCTCCTGCATTCCTGATTTGTACCCGAGTCATTGCAGGTGTAGAATACATGATCGAAGATGGATGCTGTACAAACTTTCAGCTGGCTTTTCTTCCCAAGAACCTCAATCCCATGGTATAGGGATGGAGCCAGTTAAAAGGCACCAGGAGCAGAAAAAGGCAGGAGAAAACAGATGCCAATAGGTTTAATTTTTTAAAGATGTTATGTATTTGTTAGAAAACACGTGCACGAGTGACATGAGTGGGGAGAGGGGCAGAGGGAGAGAAAGAAGCAGACCCCCACTGAGCAGGGAGCCTGGAGCAGGGTTCAGTCCCAGCACGTGAGATCATGACCTGAGCCAAAGGCAGATGCTTAACCCACTGAGCCACCCAGGCGCCCTGAGATTTATTTTTTAGATGAAAGAATGAATGAAAACTAAGGAGGTGAAGTGATTTTTTTCCCGTGCTCGACCAGGAAGTGTCATAGACAGTCGCAAAGTGCTGCTGTCCTCCCACTTCCCCATCCCGTCTCACAGATTAGAAGACCGCACCAAGCAGAGGGGATTCCAGAAAGAGCTGAGAGACGAGAGGATGCTCTCGTGAAAACTGGGAAGAAAGAATCCAGGTTTGAAAGAGATAATAAAAGGATGAAGAAGCAGAACTAAAGAGATGAAATCAGTGTTTTAAATACAATCTCACATCTTTGCTTTATCACTGGAGCTCGGTCCACTTATTTAAGGTTTGAATCCATCCCCTAACCCTTCATTTTCTTTTTTCTGCCTATTCTATATTTTCTTTTCACACCTTCTTGCCTCCTTTTGGATTAAATACTTTATTGGCCAAGGCATCTGGGTGGCTCAGTGGGTTAAAGCCTCTGCCTTTGGCTCAGGTCATGATCTCAGGGTCCTGGGATCGAGCCCTGCATCAGGCTTTCTTCTCAGCAGGGAGCCTGCTTCCCCCTCTCTCTCTGCCTGCCGCTCTGCCTACTTGTGATCTCCTTTCTTTGAAAAAAAAAAAAAAGAAAGAAATACTAGAAGAAGTTTTCAGTGAGAGGACATATGTTCCCATATGGAAAAGTGGAAATATAGGAAGTAAAGAAGAGCAACAAAACCAATAAAGACTTGAGTAAACTTTTTAAAAAAATGTAAATTTTATAAAATATGTAGGAATATCTATGGGATTTAAAATTTGTGAAGAATGAAAACACATGAGCACAACAACAAAAAAGCTGTGAGTAGAGTAAATTTGGTCAAAGTAAAGTAAGTAAACTCTTCCATTGCTTGGAAAAGGACAAAAATATGAATTTATTCTAGGCCCTGTAAATGCAGGGCACAGAGCATAATCTGTGGAAAGGAGTAGAAGAATACATAACCAAAAAGCTAATAAAGGGAAAAATGGTCAATAAACTATATATTTTTAAAAGATTTTATTTATTTATTTGACAGACAGGGATTACAAGTAAGCAGAGAGGCAGGCAGAGAGAGGAGGAAGCAGGCTCCCTGCTGAGCAGAGATTCCCGATGTGGGGCTCTATCCCAGGACCCTGGGATCATGACCTGAGCCGAAGGCAGAGGCTTTAACCCAGTGAGCCACCCAAGCACCCCTAATAGTTCTTATATAGTATGGGACTACTAGCAAGTGTTTTTGAAAGTTTTTGTCTGTCAGAAAATTTCTTTATTTTGCCTTCACTCTTGAAAAAGTTCCTTGCTAGATGTACAGCATTCCAGGTAGAAGGTTATTTTCTTCCAGCACTTTAAGATGTATTGTCTTTTGACTTCCATCTTTCCTGTTAAAATGTCAGACTTGTTGTCCCTTTGCAGATAGTATAACTTTTTATTGGCTGCCTTCAAGATTTTTCTCTTTGTCTTTGTGTCTCATTAATTTTACTAGGATGTGCCTAGGTGGATTTTTCTTAGCATTTATCTGCTTGGGATATAAAACACTTTTTGAATTTTGAGTTTAATATCTTTCATCAGTTTTAGAAAATTCTCAGACATTATCACTTTGAATGCCTTTATGTCTCTTGGTTTTTTTTTTTTTTCTATACTAGTCATTATTTTTCTTTCTTCTTTTTTTCATGTTTGCATAGTTTTTTTTTCCTTTCTTCTTTTTCTTTTCCCTTTTTCTCACCATTATTCTTCTTAAGTCTGGATACCTTTTAATAAAACTGGGCTATGCCCAATCTCCTGGTTTTTTAAATTTTTTTAAATTTATTTTCAGCATAACAGTATTCATTGTTTTTTGCACCACACCCAATGCTCCATGCAATCCGTGCCCTCTCCAATACCCACCACCTGGTTTCCCCAACCTCCCACCCCCCGCCCCTTCAAAACCCTCAGATTGTTTTTCAGAGTCCATAGTCTCTCATGGTTCACCTCCCCTTCCAATTTCCCTCAACTCCCTTCTCCTCTCCTACTCCCCTTGTCCTCCAGGCTATTTGTTATGCTCCACAAATAAGTGAAACCATATGATAATTACATCTCTCTGCTTGACTTACTTCACTCAGCATAATCTCCTCCAGTCCCATCCATATTGCTAAAAAGTTGGGTATTCATCCTTTCTTATGGAGGCATAATACTCCATAGTGTATATGGACCACATCTTCCTTATCCATTTGTCCGTTGAAGGGCATCTTGGTTTTTTCCACAGTTTGGCAACCGTGGCCATTGCTGCTATAAACATTGGCCACAGCAACTTTTTTCAAGATATGTCTCCAAAGGCAAAGGAAACAAAAACGAAAATGAACTTTTGGGACTTCATCAAAATCAAAAGCTTCTGCACAACAAAGGAAACAGTCAACAAAACAGAGAGGCAACCCACGGAATGGGAGAAGATATTTGCAAATGACAGTACAGACAAAAGGTTGATATTCAGGATCTATAAAGAACTCCTCAAACTCAACACACACAAAACAGACAATCATATCAAAAAATGGGCAGAAGATATGAACAGACACTTCTCCAACGAAGACATACAAATGGCTATCAGACACATGAAAAAATGTTCATCATCACTAGCCATCAGGGAGATTCAAATTAAAACCACATTGAGATATCACCTTACACCAGTTAGAACGGTCAAAATTAGCAACATGTGTTGGAGGGGATGTGGAGAATGGGGAACCCTCTTCCACTGTTGGTGGGAATGCAAATTGGTGCAGCCACTTTGGAAAACAGTGTGGAGATTCCTCAAGAAATTAAAAATAGAGCTTCCCTATGACCCTGCAATTGCACTCCTGGGTGTTTGCCCGATCTCCTGTTAAGTCTGTCTTCCAAGTTCATTTCAGTTACTGCATTTTCACTTCCAGAACTTCTATTTGATCTTTTATCACTTTTACAGTCTCTTTTTAAAAATATGTTAATTATAGTTACTTTGGCTGATTTTTTGCATGTTTGTTTGTTTTTGTTTTGTTTTGTTTTCTTGTTTGTTTGGTTTGTTTGTGGTTTGTTTGGGGGGTTTTTTGTTTTGATTTTTTTGTTTGTTTGTTTTTTGTTTTTTTGAGAAAGAGTGAGAAGGGTGAGAGGGGCAGAGGGGAGGAAAGAAAGATTCTTAAGCAGGCTCCATGCTCAGCCTGGACTCAGATCTCGATCTCATGACCCAGAGATCAAGACCTGAGCTGAAATCAGAAGTCAGATACTCAACCAACTGAGCCACACAGGAGCCCCTTTACTGGCTGTTTTTATTCCTAGTTTCCTTTGGTTTTGTCTCATGGCATTTCTAGTTGTTTGAATGTCAAACATTGCATATTAAAATTTGTATAGGATCTAGATACCTCTTTAACTTTGTCAGATAGAACAGGACATATCACCTTTGTCCAATCAAACAGGAGTTATTTCAGGACTAGATTTCCTCCTTTTTTGAGCCTTGGCTTGTTTCCAGTTTGACCTTACCGCTAGGGCACAGACCTTCAGATGTCCCAGCTGAAAGCCTTGGGTCTTCACTGGTGACCTCCCTTCCTTGGCAGAATCTGAGCTTGAATTTTTATTTCTGTATCACCTTAAGACAACTGAGAGCTCTGTTTGGTTCCTTGGCACTTATGTGTTCTGAGAGGTTTGGCACTTCAATTCCTGGCTATCTTCATAGCCTTGGATTTCAATTTTTGTCTTCCAAGCTCTGAGGAATGAAGCTCTTATCAACATCTCTCACCCTTAACAGATGCTCTGTGTTTGGCTTCCTTGCTTATCAACCCACACCCCTTATAAATCAAGGGGGAAAAGTTGCCTAAAATACCAACCTTACCTCAATATGTTTCTCTTCTTTACAGGATCTTGTACTCTCCAATCCTGGCTGCCTTGGTAGCTCTTTGATGCCTTAAAACAGATTTGTTTTTAATTTCATAGAGCTTCTCTAGTTGTTCTCACTTGAAAGTTTGATCAGCTATGAGATATTATTATAAGTAGAACTCCTATAGAAGAAATTGATGTGAAATACTATATTAAGTTTTCTGTTAATCTTTTTAAAAATATATTTTCATGCAATTACACATATGATATAATTACCTTGAACACACACATAAATAAACACTAGAATAGTGAAATCTGAATAAGGTCTGTTCTACAATATAATGTCAGCTTTGGGGGGAGGCATGCTGAAGAGCCATGACCCAAGTTATAAGGCTAATAAAGTGGAAAAGTTAGTATAGAATTCTTCATTAAATGCTCCTTTGCTTTGATAACAATAATATTACTTGTTCTCTGTAATAAAATTAGAATATTATAGAAACACATACACATAGGAAGTTGGACTCACTTAAGTACCATCATCCAAAGGAAACCACTGTTAACATTTTGCTGCGTATTTATCTGACTTTATGTGACTAGTCATTGCGGTTTGCTGGATAATTTCTAAAGTAACAGCTCTTAATTCTTTTTCTTATGACTTTTTAATAATGTTTTCATTTGTTTCTCTTTTTAGTTTCTTTATAATAGACTCAAGATGTATTTTAAATTTAGAATTCTCAGGGCACAGAACTGTTTTATATATTTTCTTTCCAACGTCTTTTTAATCCCTAAATACTCAAGCCCTTCCTTATTTAATATTGGGAGCTTTAATGTTAGGACTTCTACTTTTATGTAGCACAATTAAGTATATACTATGTAACATTTTTAGGTTCCTTGCTCTTCTATGTGTTTATATCTACTTTTTTTGTTGTATCTATTATAAATCTGCTAGACATGTCATCTATGGGAAACCCATGTGAAAAATTTGTGTCCCCTGGACATTTCTTGGCAAATTTCTGTGGATCTATATACTTATTTCAAAAGTAAAAATTAAAAAATACATTTTCCAAATATTATCAAAGGAAACTTCATCTTTGAGAATTGCCCCAATCTTGGTCAAAAGGCACCCTTCTTGACATTATAAGATAAACTTTTAAACAATTTGCCCAGAAGACATTCACTTTATGGCATTTAAGGTGTTCTCCATCCAGACTTAAGGAAGAAGCAATTTTCTTTGCCACATAAACAAGTGAAATTGTGATAAGGGGGCTTAAGGAAGCCATGGGCCCTTTAAGATATATCTATAGATAGATAGATAGATAGATTTTTTTTTTTTTAAGAAAATAGACAGTGCGAAGTCCACTGCTTTCACAGATCAATCATTTGTGAGCATGCCAGTTCAACTGGAGTAATTTCCGTTAGCCCATTAGAGAAAAGTTATAGAGAAGCCCGGTGTAATCTTCTGAATTTATGGTATCATCTGAGAAGGGATATTCTGTGACTATGAAAAGTTATAGTAGTTTGAGGCTAAAGAGAGTGGGGGCAAATGGTATGATTACGCCTTCCTTTATGAATCAATTCCAGATGTTGCCATTAGATTCTTTGAGTGTTGAAGGAAAAAATATATATATTGGTGCTACAGACATCATAGAGTTAATCTAGCTGAAGCTTCTCTTTTTACAGAGGAGGAAACTGAGGTCTGGAAAGACTAACTGTATGTGCAGATCCTACAGTCAGGTGGGAATGGGTCTAGAACCCAGACTTCCCTGTCTAACCCAATAATATCCAATTTGGGGTTCGCATAAACCATAGCAATCAGGAAGTAGAACTCAGACAGCGTTGAGACAAAAGTTCTTTTTATCCCTTCATTTATCCCTTACAATAGTTCAAAGGCTGTGTTATATAGATAACTGAATAAGAGAAAATGATGAAATGAGAGTTTGGGAGATGCATTGGTGGAAAAACTGAAAAAGATCTAGGGTCTTTGGTAAGACTACAACTAGAAATATACTAATTCACTATATTATACTTTACCTCTTTTTAAATGGGATATCCTTGAAAATTTGACTCTTCATAACTTTTTCTAATAGAAGAAAGGATATCAAGTATGCCTACCTAGATCTGTTACTCACTTAAATGGTTTCGAAAAGCAATCACTTGAACCATTGTGTGGTTCTTCATATGTCTAATTAAATTATTTAGCCTCATCATTCCTAGAATATTAGTATCGCGAATATTAGTATTCAATGTCTGTTTATTTGGAGGCATTTGGGATGGCTCCTCAGTCAGACTCCTTTAGAATGAGCACTTGACGAATGCTCATCCACCATTGTTCTTTCCCAGAGGATCTAGAGTTCAACTAGAAGCCCTCACACAGCTTGGAAGGCACAATTTGTATTTCATGAAAAACAATTTTGAATTTCTGCATTCTAGCAGAGTGGGCAAGTATATGGGCTTGGATACCGGAGGAGGAAGATGAGGAGGTAAAATCTCAACACGCAGGATTTTGGTTCACTCCAACTGGGTTACAAAATTGCCAACTGGGGGACCCTAGGTTTCTCAGTGGGTTAAAGCCTCTGCTTTCAGCTCAGGTCACGATCCCAGGCTCCTGGGATTGAGCCCCACAATGGGCTCTCTGCTCAGCAGGGAACCTGCTTCCTTCCTCTCTCTCTGCCTCTCTGTCTACTGTGATTTCTGTCTGTCAAATAAATAAATATATAAAATCTTTAAAAAAAAAAAAAAATGACAACTGATCCTAACCCAAGTTCTAACCTGTGGATTAGATTTGGAAATCTCTATTATCATCTTATAGCTCACATCTGAAAAAGTAACTTATTAAAGTATTAATACAAAAAGCAAATATAGGAGCAACTCGATCAAAAGGCACATTTTATGATTCTAGTTTGCTAAAAGCAAATGGCTTCTAAATTCCAAGCCTCAATTTTCTCATCTGTTAAATGGTGATAATAACCCAGGTATTTTTGGTTTAAGTTCAGTCAAAGTAATGCATGAAAAAGAGCTATTGGGAAATGGGTGGACTGTTGAGGGTTTGTTGTTTGATTGTTGTTAACAATAGTCCCTCATCTTATAACCACAAAGTACCTGTTCTGAAACCATGGTGCTTATTAACATTTTCTCATTAATGATAATAGGCAGAACCTTTAGTTTGAACAATGACAAAGCACAGAAAGAAAACAACATAAGACAATAACCACAACCATTTTGCGCACCAGATGATGTGGAAATATGTAAGAATTTAGGCATTCAGAATGCCCAGGGAGAAAAGAATATCTGGGTATTATAGGCTTTAAAAGGTGCAGGAGGGGTGCCTGCGTGGCTCAGTCGGTTGAGAGTCTGCCTTCAGGTCAGGTTGTGATCCCAGGGTTTTGGGATCAAGCCCAGGGTCAGGCTCCCTGCTCCACAAGGAGTCTGCTTCTCCCTCTCCCTCTGCCCCTTCCCCCTGCTCGTGCATTTTCTTTCTTTCTCTCTCTCTGTCAAATAAATAAATAAAACCTTTAAAAAATAAAAATATTAAAAGATGCAGAAAACTGATAGTTCATAAATTAGTATTAATCTAGAATGATCCTACTACATTCCAAAGAATCCATATTTTTGTAGCTTATGTGACAATCAAGCATGTGGGGTTTAAAACAACTTTTTAGTAAGGGCCACAGTATGAGTACACATTCCAACACAGGCAATATGGAGAGGGGCGTCCAGGGGTGCACAGTCATTTGAACTACAGAAGATGCTGGGTGTTATTAGAATCTGCTGACTGTGTGGTACTTGTATATGTTCAATAAATCCCACCTAAGGGATATTGCAGAGTATAAGTTCTGTCTTCTCTAAACATCCTTTTATTGGCTTCATAAAATCAATTTAAAAGTCTATCTAGATGGTGATAAGAAAATAGTCAGGTTGGTATTATAACCAAGATCTCATTACCAAGAAACAGCAACACAAAATACACAGCAGCCCTTACAGAATGGTCCCTATTTTGTGCCATCAAATCCAGTTCTTAAAATTTCAACATGAATCATACTCTAGTAGGAAATGTGTCAGTATACACTTTTAAGCACTGGCCAAAAAAAGCTGCTTCTGGTAAGTGTTCCTTCCTTCAGGACTTACTCGGAAATAGGTGGCAATGACATTTGCATTCTGAATCCTTTTGGAAACTTTCTCTTACGTTTCTCTCCTGGGGCTGCCCTCCAGCAAAGACTCAAGGCCAGTTTAAGCATATGATCTGCCTGTGTTTGAGTGAATGAACAAAGGCGAAGCAATTCTTACCTATCAGGAAGCATGGTGATAAAAGGGACCCAGACCCCGTGGTCACCTCGATCTCATTTCCATTTGCAGCCACTTTAAGACTTAGCAACGTCACGGTCACTGACTCTTACTCCTTTTCCTAATAATCCACAAAGCTTTTACCCAAAGTAAGTTCATCAGGACCCAAAGAGTGTAATTTTGGAAACATGGCATCAAGATCTTTAATCTAGGAAAAAAGATTCCACAAACTCCATTGAATAAAAGGCCTCCAAGAGAGCTCACTAGGAAAACATATCTTTCTTTTACTTATTTTTTTTTTCATAGTGCAAATTGATGAGAACACCCAAAATCAGACTCTGACAAATCAAATCAAGAGGGAATGTATGTTCCGAGGGGCAGCATGTTTTTTGGAAAAGATTTTAGAAGGAAAAAGCAGACCCAGCATTTTTTTTTTTTTTTACATTACTTACCTTCATTGCCCAAAGCTGAAAATTTCTCGAGTACTGTAGAACGAAGTATGGATCCAAACGTGTCCTATCATACTCAGCTTTGTTACCACTTAGAAAAATGTAACATAAACATCATTTTTTAAAAAACTCTACAAGCTTAGGGCTTAGTCTCACAAATAGCTAGTGGATTTTGCTCAATGACTTAAGTGTCAAAAGCTCAGCCCTAAAATGTATAGATTAAATTCCCCTTGTTTGTATCCTGTGACTGAACGGGACTTCATCAGACATCAGTTAAAGAATTGCACAGAACGGCAACAGACAGGATACAGTGAGCTTTCTGGGTTCTTGTCGTAACTAATGTGTGTTTCAGGTAGTTAGCCGATAGGAACCGGAGGGGGACGCATCCGACCTGAATGTTCCTCTCAGGGGACAGATGTCTGGAGTCTGGTGTAATGTTCTCGTAGTTCCCCAGAGGAGGGGGATTGGAGCATCCATTAGCATGATTCCGTGTATCAATAGTGAAATAAAATCAACTGCAGACCCTTAGATGAAATATGGCTTTACCACCAGAGCTGAAATTGCTAATAGAATCCTCTAAGGTACACAGACAAGATGTTTGAAGCGATTTAAGAAGTTAGGACCCGCTTTACAACTATGTGTTTCCATTTTAAACAATGTCCATCAACTCTTTGAAACCTAAGCTGACTCCCCTTACATTATACTTCCTCCCCACCCCCATACTTGTCTTGTTCCATGTTTCTTGCTTTTGTTCTTGTATGAGGTCAGCGTGACTGACTTTCCTACTCCTGTTCTCTGCTTTGTCTCATCTTAGTTTCACATTTAAATGAGTGCAGTGTTTCTCACCATTTCACCACAGTTTGTTTCATCCCAAATTCTTGATTTTGACTCATGTTGTTTGGAGTAATTTTCTAACAAGTGTTTTTTTTTTTGTTTGTTTTGTTTTTTTCCAAGAAGGACTTATGGGTGCTACGGCTGTTGCCTTTGTTCATATTTGAGGATGTCTGGAGTAATCTTCGTATCTGAACGACAGCATCTTGCTTCCTAAGATTCTCCCCACCCCCACCCCTGCCCTGGAAGGTCGAAAGATACTTATCCATTGTTTTCATATTGACCATTACACATCCCACCAAATTTCTCTAGACAAACAGGATGTACTTTAGAAGAAATTTTCTTTTATTACATTTATAAATATTATTCCAATCGCTGGGCTCGCCACCTTAGAAACCGAGAGGGCCCTTTGTTAAATCATCTTCTCTACTATGCCTTTCATTTCTGCTTTAATTATTTTAATCTCTTTCCCGTTTTTTCTGTGAATTCCCTGGAAATAGCTCAAGTCTTCTCTACAAGTATCCAACATAATTTCATGTTCAAGTCCTTCTTAAAAACACATGAAAGAATTATTTTAACTCATGCCGTGCTAAAGAAGGAACCATATCCAGCCAAAATAGATAGGAATGTCTCATTACATGAGGATAATTTATAGTGGAAAATTCACTTAAAGCAAATACACTGAAGTAAACAAGGATATGACTGAAATTTAAAATTATGAAGATAAGTTTGTCTCAGTTTAGTTTATGATCTGTTAATTCTTTTTTTTAAAGATTTATTTATTTATTTTAGAGAGCGAGATCGTGGAAGGGAGTGCCAAAGAGAGAGGGAGAGAGAGAATGTCAAGCAGACTCCCCACTGAACACAGAACTCCATGGGGGTCTTGATCCCAGGACCCTGAGATGACCATGACCCATGCCAAAATCGAGTCGGGTGCCTAACAGACTGAGCTACCAGGCACCCCTGATCTGTCGATTTTTAAAGGATTGCCTCTTAGAGTTTAAGGGCATCATTCCTTGACAAAATTCTGTGGTTGCTTGTTATAATATCCTTTCCTTCCCACTTGACTTCAGTGAAATGATCAGAAGAAGAGCCATTTATAGAAAAACACTAAAGAGCCTCATCAATTCTTCTAAGAGCCTCTCTTATCCCTTTGACATTTAAGTCATTGTTTTCGAGCATACCTATTACATCACTTCTTTGTTGATTTTCTATTTTCTTCAAATGTTAACTGATCTAAAGCTGTGCGATGCTCAAATGCTGTGATTAGAGTGATTCTTCAACATTATTTTCGTGAAATCCCACACTATCGGCAGAGTTTTTTATTTAACTTTGCAATCAATTCCTATCGAATTTTTCCATGTTACTGCTGGATGCTGTGAGAGGACCCATCCAGACACTGATATGAAATATACTAGTCTTAATGTTCAGGTGGATGAAAATTTTATACAAGTTGGGTTTTGAGAATGTTTTTTACTTTTCATTTCCCTATACAACTTATAATTCCAGGAAACTAATTCATAAATTCATTTTTAAACACTTATTACACACCATAAGGAAGACTTTTAGGAAGATTTTCAGGAAGATTTTCAAAGGAAAGGTTTGAGAAACTACTTTGGTGGGGTTTTGGCAGTAGGGGAGAGAGATGACACTGGACTTAGAACAAGGACAAGAGGAGACTGATAGCCAAGGGGCAGGGTGAGGGCAGAGGATAGAAAATTATCAAGAGGAAACATTGAGCCTAGAGGGATTCTTACAAAAACAGTTCAACAAGATTCTTGCTAAAGGCCGGCAGGGTGATAAGATACCCAGGGCAGGAGATAAGGAATTTCATCAGGTATTAAGGGTGACCACCGACCAAGGGTAGGAGATTTTCTTTAACAGATTCATCAGGATTCTTCCTAAAACTGAACTAAACAGGACAAGAACAGAGCCTGAGGTCAAGACCTAGTCAAAAAAGAGGGCTCAAGTGGATCAAAGAGAATCTGTCTGTGGTCTTTGTCCCAGTACTGACCAAGGCTTTCTCCTTTTCTTCGTGTTGGTATTTGTACGTTGCCCTTTGGCCAATTTTGTAGCAAAGTCTCATATTGGACACATCCTTTCTTGAAATAGGGTTATTAGCCAATTTCAGAATTCTGAACCGCACCCCCCCCCGACTACAATTAACCATGGTTTCCTATAATTTGCTAGTTTATGAATTCAAATCAGGCTAGATTCTCCAAAGGGGTCACTTCATCCTGTCAAAAAGTGTTCTTTTACTTATCTCCCCAAAATGTCCCTTTCTCCATGCTGCGGTAGAGTGTGGAGTTTTATATTATAAACCTCTCTGGATTTAGGTAGGAAAAGTCTACTTTCAGGCTGATGGCTAACAGGAAGACACCCCCGTTTTTCAAAATTCCTTTTCCTGTGGCTGTTTCCTGCCTAACTCCCTCTATCAGATATCCCCCTGAAGCAGCTGGAATCAACACTCCTCTGACTCCCGGCTCACTGAGGATTTCCTTTTTAACTCTTTCACATCTAAGGATGTGTGGTTAGCTCTGGGCCAATCGTAATGGGCTAAAATTGCAAGATACCATGAGCCTAACTACTGTCAGTGAAGGAAAGTATAATAGCTCTATTTCAAATGACTTCTTCATGCAGAAAATGTATAAATCACAGCCAGGATGGCGTAACATGAGCTGTTCTTGGGTTTATTATTTACATTTTGAAAGCATATTTAGTCATGCTGTACGCAAGGTCAAGATTCCCAAAGCATAACAAGCCACTAGATCGATGAAGTCTTTGTAGGCAACTATACATTGATTCAAATTTGGGTTCTGTCACTTACCGTCTTTGGGAACATGACAAGTAATTTAGCCAATGTGCCCCTCAATGACATTGTCTTTAAAGTGGAGGAACAGTGAGTCCTTCACAAGACCTCTGGGAGGATCAGGAGGTTATATGTCGAGGACTTAACACCATCTGGGCCTTTAGCAGACTCTCCATCATTGGTAACTATCCTGAATTCCAACTTATGTGTTACAGGTAAATACCACTTTTTCTATAAAGACAAAAACTTTAACATTGTTGCCAGAATTTTCATAACCCAGGAACTCAGAGGAGTTGCTCAGTCCCTGCTCTGGGCCCAGTTATTTTGGGGACACGCTGGAGAGCACTTACTTAGCAATGTCTTATCCGTCTTCTTCCCAAGGGGGATGCAAGCCACGAAGGGACCTGAAGCAACAGCATCTCCTTGAACTTCGACTTCTTGGGGTCTCAGGCTTCCCATCCAATGGACTCCCTCATTTCAGCCTCTAGTCACATACTTAAAAGAGATTAATATCTCACCTTAAGGGGCCTATGACAACCAGCTAACAAATAACGGAGTGAATCTTCAATCGGTACCCGGCACCCCTTACCACTGGACAAAACGTGAAAACGGAAAACAGAAAAAGGATTTTCCTTGCAAGAATTCCTGTTAGATATACTACCTTGACCTGCACCTTGCCAGTTCAAATCATGAAACTTAGAATCTTTTATGGTTACTGGGAAAATTCATAGTTTATCATATTTTGTCGGCTGAAGAGGAAGAAACGAATTGGCCAGGTTCCTGGGGGAAAGATAGCCTGTCATATTTGCTGAGATTTATTTATGAAAAAGCACTCGGGATGAGACTTTTGTGCAACACGCTCCCCTCCTGCTCAGAGCACCAATAAGTGCAAAGCGGACAGGAGAGGCTCCCAAACTTGTCGGGACGGGAGGTAAAGGAGGGCACTAAAATAAAGAACGTGGGGGGACACTCTCAACTGGCATCACTTAAACTTCTTGATTATTTAAACTTCTGCAGAATAATGATTGCATTTTTGAAAGTAATACATCTGTTCCTTTCCCTCCCCACCCCCATGTGGTTTTCTAATCCCGAGGTAATTACGTTTTGACAAAAATTTATTGGGACATCTGTTTTTTCCCTCAGATCTGCAGGTCACTGTGTGACTCTAACAGCAGCCCAGCGGAGAGCTGAGCTGGGGAAAGAGAGCACAATAGCTGGCAAGATCCAGGGCGCCCTGGGCGGTGGGTTTCAGTTAGAGACAGAAAGGACAGTCCCCTGGTGCCACCAGCCCGCACCTTGTGTGCTGCCTGGCTTGGTGCTCAGCTGGAGATGCTGGCCTCTGAGGGTGAGGGGAATCATAGACGTGGCGGGGGAGGGGACGGGGGAGGGCTGGCTGGTAACAGGCTGCGGCGTGCATCAAGATTCATGCATTTTCTAGGTTGGCATCCAATATAAAAATAATTCATGGAGGGAAGAAGATGGGGATGCAATGCACAGGCCATATGTTTGGAACCCCTGCCCATAATGGCTGGCTGTGGTTACCAGCGTCTGGTGCCACCGACTAGATTAAATGATGGTACCCTACGGAGGCACAGAGACCAGAAAGAGTCCTCTAACTTCAGCATTTGATAAACCAGAATAACCCAAGAGCTTTACCTATGCCTAAAACCTCTCTTTTAATTTTTTAAAAATCACAGCTTTACATCAGCCCTTTTTTCGGTGGATAAACAGCCAAAACTTCCTACCTTCTATTTTTTTCTGCAAATCTCAGCTCCCACAGGAAATGCCTCTATCAGAATTCCACAGGGAGTGCCTTTTCTCCCTGTGTTTCCACCTTTGAGCTCTCATAAGGAAGTTCATTTTCCTGAAGTGTCCAACCCAATATCTTGGCCTCACATTTAAAAGAGTCTGAGTGACTTGCCTTCTGTGCCAAATGAAACCTTGGAACATTGTGGGGGTGTTTCTGCCATTAAGAACGTAATTAAGAATTTCAATAACTAAATGAAGTTCCATTTCCCTTTCCCCTAGTTTATTGATTAAAAAAATTAAAGGAATCATAAACATGATATCTCATAGAGACAGAAGACAACACTCAAATACTCTCTTTTTTCCTGAAAAGGATCAAACTACCATGACAGTGATTACAGATAAATATCCACTACCCGAACCGAATTTAAGAAAGGAAGATGGCTCTGGGTAGAATAGTACATCTCTTCCATGAATAGGAAAGAAAACAGTCATGTTATTTCTTAAATTTCTTTATGAAGTACTGAACAGGAATGAGTTTCCAGTTTTCAGATGGAAACGTTGAGACAGAGAGGCAAGGAATTAAAGGTCATTAAGAATCATGTTCCGGGGCCATGCTGGGCATGGAGCTCAGCTCTGGGTCTCAGTGCTGGGCTCCATTCTTTTGATTATCAAAGTGTCCAGTGATAAGGCACCATCCAGTGGATTCTGCAGAGCCCTGGTTTCCCATGAGGTAACTGGTAGTCTGTGGGAGGGGAAAAAAAAAAAAAAAAAAAAACTTTTTTTTTAGAATGAGTTTGGAAATACTGAGCTTAAAAAGAAACTTAAACAAAGGCACCTGGCTGGGTCAGTTTTTGGAGCATGTGACTCTTGATCTCAGGGTTGTAAGTTTGAGCCCCAGGCTGGGTGTAAAGATGACTTAAAAATAAAATCTTAAGGGGTTCCTGGGTAACTCAGTTGGTTGAGCATCTGACTCTTAATTTCAGCTCAGGTCATGATCTTAGGGGTGTGAGATCGAGTCCTGCATCCAGCTCCATGGTCCGCGCGGAGTCTGATTGTCCCTCTTCCTCTGTTCCTCCCCTGCTTGCTCGCTCTCTTTAGCTCTAAAATACATAAATAAAAAATACTTAAAAAATAAATCTTAAAGAAAAAAAAGCTTAGACAGGTTCTTTAAGGCTGGAAATCTTTCATTTTCTGTGAATTATGGAGCTCAAAGACAAGAACAGATGATGGGGGGTGGGTATCTTAGCACAGGTTGCCATTGCCGGACACCATGGGGAGGATGGGGCTTAAACCACAGAAAGTCAGTTCTCATAGTTCTGGAGGCTTGAAGTCCAAGATCAGAGTTCCAGCATGTTTGCATTTTGGTGAGAGCTCCCTTCCTAGCTTGCAGCTGGCTGTCTTCTTGCTGTGTCCTCACATCAGGGAGAGAGGCTCTGGTGTCTCTCTTCTTCTCAGGGCACTGATACCATTGTGGGGTCTCCGTTCACATGCTCTCTTAAAACCCCATTACCTCCCAAAGGCCTCACCTCACCTCCTTACACCATCACATCAGGGGTTATGGACTCAGCAGAAATTTGTGTGGGGGGACACATCCATCCCACAACCAGGTGTTGCCCAAACTTTTTGACTGCAGAATAATGAGGTTTAAGAAATGTCAAACTAGACTCCCCCTCATTTGATGATACAAAATGAATATCCTAATTGTATCCTGGAACAGGGCACATAGGAAGTACTCAGTTATTTTTGGAATGACCTCATTCACTCTTTGTGATATTTATTTATTTTTTTAAATTTTTATTTATTTGTTTGTCAGAAGAGAGAGAGAGAGCACAAGCAGGAGGAGAGGCAGGCAGAAGCAGGCTCCCCACTGAGCAAGGAGCCTGACGGGGGATTTGATCCCAGGACCCCAGGCTCATGACCTGAGCCACAGGCAGATGCAAAGCCAACTGAGCCACCCAGGTGTCCCTTCATGATATTTATTTTCGTGCCACAGTGTAGACCCAATTTATTCATAAATATAGACAAGAAATCTATTTTACTATGGTGGTTTGGTTTTGTTTGTTTTGCTTCTCTAAAGCAGAGAAATCAAGTTCAATATATAGAACAAAAAGAAACTTCCAGGATAATAAATTTCAACATCTCTGGGTTAGAGCTTGTAGAAATACTTGGAAAGAAAATAGACTTGGGCTTTTCACTTAAAAACAAAACAAAACAAAACAAAAAAAAACAAAAGAAAACCCTCCAGAATCCATGATATTCCTCACGCTATTTTTCAACATGAAATGCTGCTGCTTTTCAACTCTTCCCATCAAATCCTAGTCATTCTCTAAGAGGCAACTTAAACACCTCTCCCATAAGCCTTTCCCAGGTCCCCAGGAGAACCTACCTGTTCCTCTCTAGTGCTCCCATAGCCCCTCTATCTTCCACTGTGCTCACTTTAATCGTGCAAGAAATAGGAATAACAATGTTGCCACTGCACTGCTGTAAATCTTGTAGGTTACAATCTCCCATGCTACCTGGGCACTTCCCTGTTCCTTAAGACGCAGAATGGTACCAAGAAAGTGCTAGGTGTCTAAAGAACGATTGTTTGTGGAGACCAGCAGAGCACAGAGCTAGGGAATTAGGAAAGCATGGTTGGAGCCCTGCCTCAGCCTCCAACTTGCTGTTTGACATCGGGAAGCTCACTCCACCTCTCTGTGCCACCAACAACCCCTCCCCCCCAGCTCTCCCTGGAGACAAAGGCATGGGTTGGGTGATCTCTACCTCCAGTCGTCCCCAGACATGGCAGAGCTTTCTATGACGAAAATGCATGAACGTTTCCTTCCCAGATGGCCTCATCAGAAAACAGCCAGTAGCTCAGAGAGAACACTCAGTGCACAGGTCCCACACTGACATTTTAAGTCAAACACAGATGAAAATCTCTCAACGCCCAGATGAAAATAATTTGGTCTTCCCCGAACCTATTTTCCCGTCACCCACGTATTTGCAATCACTGTTTCAATTTTCCCCCTCTTAGACATCATGGAGACATCTTTCAAGAAAAACAATACGCGCCCAAACCCAGCAGCCTGCCTGGAAGGGCTTGGATGTGCTCATTAGAGCATGGGGGCTGTGTGGGGCTGCGCTCCCTCGGCGCACAAAGAGCAGCAGCTGGATGGACAGCCCGCCGAGGGTGAGCAGAGGGCCCTCTGCCAAACGCTGTTCCTTTAATTCACCTAAACGCTGACCTTGAAAAATTGCCCTTTATGGGATGTGATGAGGTGTGAATTCAATCTCCATCCTCACTTGGGGCTTGTCATTTTCTGTGCTGTGATTGCCAGTTGTCCCAGACAACATCAGCCGGCCTGGCAGAGGGTCGGGGAAATTGACAAGGTCCTCTGGGGAAGGCTGACATCCAAAGACCCACCCTGCAAACTCATTTCAGTCATGCCCCTCTCTTGCCATTATGATTTTTTTTTTTTTTCAGTCACACCAGGTTGGTACCCATTCAATGACATCACTGGCATGGCTGAATTATATATACCCTCTTTAAGAGGCAGGCAAAAGGGGTTGCTCTTCTGAGAGCAGGTTTGGGAAGTTTCTCTGTGCATTCCCTTTCCTCCTTAAATTCTCCAGCTCCTGACCCAAACCAGCTCACGCCATACTTCTTCTGAATGTTCCAAAAGGGTGAGAGAGGGGAGCGGGCATTCTGCAATTTTTCTTGTGCTCAAAGAATCAAATGCAGTCAATTTAACTTCATCAAATCACTGACAACAGATGCTGATACAGAGGATGGAAAATATGCAAGGCCAGAGAACAGCCAAAATCCTACAGTTTCTATCAGTATTAAAGCCAGATGTTCCATGGGCTTTTCAAATTTGATAAAACCCACCAACGATAAAGGCTTCTCCCTGGATCGGTTGGTCCCAGGGCCCATTCATCAGTACGTGGGTCACGAGGCACCACACCAGGTTAGCAGGTAACATTTAAGGCAACCTGAAGGTTTCTTGGGAGGCTAGACAGGTCCTCCTTTGTGTGTGGGCTGCTATAGGTTGTGGCTCAATCGGTCTGTTTACACTACACTTGCTATGGCAACGTTTATCTGATATGGACAAAAGGCATCTCAATTCTTGAATTAATAACACTTGAGTCAAGCTTATGATTCAACAAGAGGTATTCAAACAGTTTGAGCGAAGGCAATGTTTTCTTTGAGGCCAATGAACAGAGCAACAAACCTTTGGCTGAAGTGATCCAAATGTTCAGGAAGCAAGGGTTACCAGGCTCTGAAAACCATCAGCCCATCCTTACAATTAGAGAGCAGATGGGAGAAAAATAAGTAACTGCCCATCCCGTCGGGAGGGACCCAGGCGCATTAGAAAGTACAAGAGGGCCCCCGCATGTAGCAGGGACTGCAAATTCACCGCCTAGCCCTTCCTCCTTGTCCCAGTGACGCCCTAAGGCTGCATTTGGCCCCTCCTCCTTGTCTCTGTCCCCAAATTGCTGGGCCTCACAAAAGTCAGGTGATTTGATTTCATGGCAAAGCTTTTCTGGGAAGCAGATGGAGCCCCAGGGGCTCAGGTAAATGGCTTTCCCCTCCTTCCTCCCCACAGTTCCCAAACAGAGGTTTCCTTTTCTTCCCTCCATTGAAAAGTTGCCAAAACCACTCCATACTGTACAGCTAACCCCAAAACAGGCAACAGAGAATGATGTTAATTTAAACTTCTGCCTTATTAAGTAACAAAACCCAGAAATAATGTGATCAAAGCCAAAAGACACAAACTTCTGCCATCTTTCTTGAGATAAAAGGAGCAAAACACCCATTAACTGAAGGAGGCTTGGACACTTCATAAAAATAGCTAATTAAGTGTTGGAGTAACTTAGCATTTTGCCTCCCGAGCCCTGCAATACTCAGGACTAGCCTGTATCCCCTCCAATCTCACTCCTTCCTGCCGTGACTCAGGGAGTCACATAATTCTTTTCTTATTCCCTTCATTGTGTGCCAAGGCCTGTTGTAGGCGCGGGGAGCACAGGAGCCATCGGTAAACCCGATCCTCACTCTTGAGTACTTACACCAGGATGATTAGTAGGGGGGTGAGCAGGACAGATCAGGCAAGTGTCAAGTGCTTGGATGAAAATAAATGAGCATAAGAGGAGTGAAGGGCGGTGGGGCAGGACAGAGGCTGCTGTTGGCCATCGCATCTGAATCCTGAAACGCTCGCAAGCATTTCTCCCTTGCTACGGAACCATCTCCTCTCGGGTGTGTCATTACCAACTTGGTTTTTCAATGGTGTGAGTGAATTCCTTGCTCCAACTCACCATGAGTTCTACTTGCTTTTTACGTTTTAACCTGCAAACAGTTTTGAACACCCACCCTATACCAGATATACAAAAACAAAAGAGGGCTGGTGTTCACTGGACCAGAGTCCATTGCCTGGTTAAGAAGACAGAAGCACACATCAGTAGCTCCAATGGATATAAAGCTGGGGTCCCTTAGTATTCCGGGGCCACAGACTCATCTGGGCGGTGAGTTTAAAATGCAGATGCCTGGAATCCAGCCCAGATCTGCCAAATGAAGACCTCTGAGTAGGGAGGGAGAGAGCCACAGTATTTGCGTTTTCAATCATGTGCCTCCTTCCCTGAGATTAGTTCTAATACCTAATGAAGACTGAGAACCACTGGTATTGAGAAAAGAACATGAGACTTGGTCAGTGGTTATAGTTCTTTAGGGCAGGTCCCAGGCCCTATCTGCTTTGAAATTTTGGGTTTCTAATATAGTACCTAGTCCCAAGTGCAACTCTATCAGTGCAAACATTAATGAGAAAAGAAACAGGTTCAAATGCAGGACACGCTTGATTTAGGTTCCTAGAGAAGGGAGGAAGGAATATCTCCCCCCATGAGTGTTGTGTAATTGAAATGAAAGAAACCCAGGAAGAGCAGCTACCATGGCTCTTTGCAGGTAAGAGATGCTCTGAGACGGTGAGTTCTCACCAGCCGTGGCTTCCCTCTGCAGAACCCTTCATGGTAAATGCTGTTATATTGCAAAACGTCCTCAGGATGATTTCATTTGAAGAAACAATTCTGTTATTAAAGATCATTGAAAAGCACTGCTCTCTAATGTTCTAGACTTTTCCTCCCAGGTCTGTTATCTGTTCCTTTTCCACCACTGAACTTACTGCAGTCAGTATTGGCAAACAACAGGACGAATGTAGACATTGTGCTTGGAGCCTAGCACTTGCATATCTTCCCATCCAAATGTCTTCCTTCCTTATAAGAAGATAAAAACATGATCAGACTTCCACTGAAAAACTGTAAGAGAACAGATGAATCTAATGAGACCCCATGGGCAGAATTACAAGTGCTCAGGGGAGGATGGACACCAAAGGAAGGCCAATACATGTCTTCTCCAATGTATTGTTGTAGATTGAAGTATGGTTAATTAGCTCTATATTATTATAAAATACTTTAAATATGCTTACAGTTAGAAGATTAATTAACTTTTCCATTTTTCCCTTATGACTTTTTAACCAAAGAATCTGTGAAAATTCTAGCTAAGATTGTTGATGTGTTAGCAACTGCTACTTGCCTACCAAATAGCCATTCTCTCCTTATGAACAAACACTAATTTTATTATGGAAGGAAATGGGCCCATTTGAATATGTATCCCACATCCCTTATAACTGAAGGATATCATGTGAAAGCATTATGATCGATGGGAAGTGAGTACAAATGGCATAGAGGAACAGAAAATGTCTTAAAATAAAGCTTCCCAGACATATGTTGCCCTTTATGCATCTAGTTTTCTCAGTCTAAACATGGACATGATGGCTGGCATTCCAGCAGTCATCTTGAGAGCATGAGGTCAACAATTACACCCTACAGATGGTAGAGCACAAGGCCAGAGAGACCCTAAGACTTTGATGATATCAGGGAGCTTTCCTAACAGGTTGAATACCTGCTCCAAATGTATTTTACAGGAGAGAAAAACAAACTCTTAATATCTTCAAGTCACTTTTGTGTTTTGCTTTTTCATGTCTGTTACTAGCAACCAAACAGAATTCATAACTAAGACAGTAAGAAAGCTAATATGCTATAAATGAAGCAAAGCTTAAGAGTATTACCTATATCAGGAAGCATTATCCGCCAGCAGTCTGCCCACAAAAGCGCATTCAGGTGAGATTTCCTGACTTTTTTATGTGTTTCCAGATCTGAAGGTTTTGGAAAGTGTATATGAACAGTAAAGTACATGGGGCTGTTATCCAGAGAGGATCACATTTTGTTTGCCCAGCACTGCACAATGAACAGTGTTAGACATGAGTTGTCAACGATTCTAGAAAGTTACATTTTAAACCATTTTCAAGAGGGGTATATTGTATATGAAAAGGCCACTTAGGGTCATTAACTTTGAGATCATTTTCAGACTTGCCATATGATTGTAACATTAAATGTCACCCCTAACTACCACCTCTTTGCTTAGCCTTTGTATCTGTTCTCTTAAGCAATATGGACTAAAAAGCATGAAAGCACTAGGTCCCCATTAGACATCCTTCCCAAAACCATGCCAAAGCATAGGAAGTGTGCATTGAGCACATTTATATATGTGTCAGGTATAGAAAACAGCAAACTTAAACAGAGCATGCCCTTTGAAGTCCTGAAGTTGACTAATGAGCTGGGTGGGAAATGGCACTGAGAATATTTCCCTCTGGCTTTTGCAAGACAGAGGCAAGCAGCCAGGCTCAGGAAATCCACTCAGCAAGGCACTGGGCAAAAAGGGGAGATCAGCTGGGATCCTAGAGGCACTCAGACAAAGCCATCAACAGACGCAGTGGCAAGCAGGAGCGCCAAGAACATGGTCATTAATGATAGAAGCAGCCGACCCCAGAGACCCTCAGTAGACATCCCGAATAGCAGCCATCTTGTCCTGGGCCTTCCTCGCCAGTAGGGACAAGTGATGCTGAAGGATGTATAAAAGACTGTGATGTACCTGGCAGCATTCCTAATTTCCTTAAACAGGACACACTCTATAGTTACATATAGACATACAGACATCCTATTAGTTAACCAAAGAAAGTGATGCTTAAGGAGATTAAATCAGTTGGCCAACATGACATCGTTTATAAGCAACAAAGCCAATGCTCAGATTTGAGGCTGTCTGCCTCCAAACCCCATATTTACAACTCTCATGCTATGTAGGCTTTCTGAGAGGAAGACCTTCCCAAAGTTGAGGGCCAAAGGTCCTTACTAAGGAATCATTTAAAAAAAAAAAAAAAAGAAAAGAGTCCTGTTGTTTTAATGAGTAGGTTGGTTTTAATCTTGTAGGCAAGACTTAATTTTCTTGAGCTTATTGAAATATTGAAAGTAGTTCATGGTTCCTACAAGGAATGTAAAGATTCTAATTTGGAAAACAAGGGATCCAGGGGGTATGGGGAGAGTGAGGATGAGAAAAGTCATTATCACAGAGACAGTCAAGCTTTGATAGTCTGAATATGCCAAGTGATTTCTTTATTTTTCTAATTACGGCTTCCCCATTTCCTGAGGTATAAAATCCAAATGTCAGTATATAGTCACAACTGTCCTAAGAATACAATAAGATACCTTTATATTCCTTGGTTGGAGCCTAAAACTTGAAGATAGCTCCCCACTCACTGTCCTCACGCACCTCATGCATTGACTGGAGAATTCACTATGTAACTCAATCATCCCAGAACACAGTGGTGTCCCAGGACATTGCTACATTCCACTACTTTGGATCATTTTCTACCATCACCTGAAATGACCTTCCCCTATTCCCTACATGGCAAAACTTTATCTGTTCTTAAAAAAAAAAATAAAGAAAAAAAAAGATTTATTGAGGGGTGGGTGGGTAGAGGCAGAGGGAGAAGAAGAATCTGAAGGAGACTCCCCACCCCAAGTGCAGATCCTCGTGGACTCCACCCCATGCTCCAAGACCATGACCCAAGCCAAAATCAAGAGTCAGATGCCCAACCGACTGAGCCACCCAGGTGTCCCAAAACATCACCTGTTGAAACCCCACTCAAGTACAAACTCTTTCTGAAAGCTTGCCTCAAGCTAGGTGTCTTTACTTTACCCTTTCATTGTCCCAACAGAATTGGCCCAAGAGAATTTATCTTCCTCTGCACTTTGTTTAGGTCTCTGTTTGATAACATTGTAACGTTGTTTATTCATTTTGCTTAAGTGTGTCTATGAGTAACTTATTAGTATGTGAATCTCCAGACTCTGACAAGTACCAGATACACAGTGGAAAGTCAAGGGTGAATGCAGAGATAAATTGTAGTGGTGACTTCAATAGAAATCGAGTAAAAAAAAAAAAAAAAAATCAGATTTTAACATACTGTGATTCAGATGTTTTCCTGGGTTTGTTAGACCTTCACAATATAAAATATTTTGCAAAAGTCTAATGTAGAATTCTATTATAAATCAAAAGGGAATTAATTCTATATACTCAAAAAAGGTTGTGTTCATTTTCTAGCTTGCTCTTTTTCCTGTATATTCCTCTCAAAGTCTGCAATTCCTGTGAAGCTCAGGGTCTTGGTTTATGAGAAACCTTCAAAAGCCACCCTGGTAAGCTTTTGAATATGTAAATCATTGATTCTTCACATCTAATATGGGAACACACCTGAGCAAGAGTTTTGGACAAATCTTCAGATTCCTGTCACTAACATCTCTGATAACCAATATTTATTTAGTGCTCGTGTGTGTTGATGCTTTCCTAAGCACTTTCCATGTATTAACTCCCCTAAACATCTAGAGGCTAAGACAAGGTCCAACTCTAACAGAGGGCATTACACATAGTGAAGAGAAAGGAGAAAGATTATATAGGAATTGCAGCTCAAGACCCCTAAAGATTCACCAGGAGTAGTAAGATTTTTCAGAAAAATCTGCCTGATACCCAGACCAAATATTAGGTACATCACTGTAGGCACATCACTACCTATATTCATACTGAATATAGAATTTACTTCATCTTGAATGGGTAAAAAAGATGTGGTCCATATATACAATGGAATATTACTCAGCCATCACAAAGGATGAATACCCAACTTTTGCATTAACATGGATGGAACTGGAGGAGATTATGCTGAGTGAGATAAGTCAAGCAGAGAAAGTCAATTATCATATGGTTTCACTTAATTGTGGAGCATAAGGAATAGTATGGAGGACCATAGGGGGAAGAAGGGAAAACTGAAAGGGAGGGGGGTGTAATAAGAGGGGAGGATGAAACACAAGAGACCTAGGACTCTGGGAAATGAACTGAGGGATTCAAAGAGGAGGGGTTAGGGGGATGGGGTAGCCAGGTGATGGGTGTTAAGAGGACACACATTGTGATGAGCCCTGGGTTTTATATACAACTAATGAATCACTGAACACTGTATCAAAAACTCAGACTACAGTGACTAGCTGAACATAAAAAAAAACAAATAAATAAAAGAATTTATTTCATCTTGAAGAGTTTTTAAAACTACAATAGAATTGTAATGTGATGAAACAAATAGCAATATTTTAATTTTTTCAGTTTTTAAAAAATACTTTATTTATTTATTTGCCAGAGAAAGAGAGCACAAGCAGGGGGGCCAGCAGGCAGAGGGAGAAGCAGGCTCTCTGCTGAGTAAGGAGCCTGATGCGGGACTAGATCCCAGGACTCTGGGATCATGACCTGAGCCAAAGGCTGATGCTTAACTGACTGAGCCACCCACGTGTACAGACAAATACCACTATCTTTTGAAAAAACAAGCAGAACAGAACCCCTAAGACCGGGATGGATAGCAAAGTGAGGCTGGGGAGATTTCACTTTAAACTCTCGCTCCTGCCGATTAATAAACACGAGGAGAAAGTGACTTAACCTCATGGAGCCTCAGTCTCCTGAGCCCTCCCGCTACAGATAAAGTAGCTTAACCATCTTAGAGGGAAAGCTCCTTCTGAAATTCTCATGACCGTGGGAGGTACTTCCAGATGTGGAATGAATGTATTCCCTTCGCTGCCTCCATCCGGCTTGGTTTCCACACACCGGGCTCTGCCGCCGGGTCTTGGGTGTAACCAGCACTCCAGCTGCCCCCCCTTTGAACACTCACCATTCTGACCTTCAGAGGAGAAGTGAGTGACGGAGAGATGCTCTTGTGCGCTGCTCATTCATTCCGTCCTCCACTGATGGAAGGTGTCTCTTGGACTTGCTAGAAATGTGTCATCTCCTTGTCACTCCTAATCCTTAGTGCTAGTTGTGCTCATCCGAACCTAACAAAACTAGGCACACCACCCTCCCATGTGACAGAATTTCAATATCGGATAGCGGTGGGTGACCCAGTCCTTCCTGATCATCCTTCCCCGTCAAATATTCATTGTCATCCACCTCAGTTTTCCTTGACCCTTATGGCGTTTAAGATGAGTTTCATAGTAACTCTTTAGAGTAGAATATGGTTTTCTAAAAATAAAAGGAGGTCATAGCTACATCTTTGCAACAAGAGTGGAAACTTGGTCAACCATTAGTGTGCAGGCTTCACGTGTGGTAGAAGTTCAAGGAGAGGACCTTAGATGACAGAGGCCTCACGGGAGACAAAATGTCTATCACTTGGTGTGAGGCTTTCTGTTTGAGCTAATTGACCCATTCAAAGAAATGGAAAAATCACCCTGGAAGGGTTCCTCCACTTGTCTGAAAAGATTATTTTTAATATCCCCCACCCCACTATTACCTGATATTGCTCCAGAAAGGAACCTAAGTAACGGTTCCTTCTTCCCTTCTTCTCCTTCCTCCTCCTTTTTCTCCTCTTCCTCCTCCTCCTTCTTCTCCTCATCCTTCTCCTTCTTTTATATTTTTAATATTTTATTAATTTATTTGAAAAAGGGAGTGTGTGTGTGTGTGTGTGTGCGCGTGTGTGTGCACGAGTGGGGGAGGGGCAGAGGAAGAAGCAGATTCCATACTGAGGTGGGAGCCTGACTTGGGGCTCAATCCCAGGACCCAGAGATCATGGCCTGAGCCACCACCAAGGGTCATATGTTTAACTGACTGAGCCACCCAGGTACCCTCTTCTCCTTCTTTTAAATTGGAAAGGTAGAAACATACTGCTTGAGCAAGATGACTATACCACACTAGATTAGGCTTTTTAGAATAAAGAATATATAAAATTTAAAGTAAACAAATGCATGATTTAATGCATGACTCAGATTAAACATCATCTTTAATGGTGATAGAGTGGTCATGACCATTGGGGATCTGTTCTGGGGGGAATGGTAACGTTAGGTCTCCAGAGGGGCTTCTCGACGGGTTGCACGGTAGAGTCACGTGAGGAACTTTCAAAACTGGTGCAGTTCCCCATGAGATTCAAATGTGTAGAGAATCACTGGCATAGAAAGAACATGGTGACCTGTAGAAGCTGGGGTCATTAAGGGGCTTGGGAACCCCTCAGAGATGGAGACCCCAGCCTCAGCAGAGAGCTGAGCTCATTCTGCCCATTTCCAAAGAGGCTTGGTCCACTGAGCCTCTTGTCTCCTCACCAGAATCAAACCCTTATGGCCACAGGTAACCACAGGTGATACATGTTGTCATTGACCCCAAGCAGGACAGCATCCTCGCCTCTCCTTGCTTCTTCTTCATCCTTCTTTGGCTTCTCTGTTTCCCCAAGGCAGCCTGAGTTCACAACACTAATGAGCAGATGAGGACAGCTGTTGCTGCCACCATCGTAGGCCTCCTTAACATTCATCCCTCTCTAGGACTGGTCTGAGGTTGAGATAGAGCAGTCCAAGAATAATGTTCACATGGATGATATATGAAGCATCTTTCATGTAGCACCAAGCTAGAAGCTATACATCATTTCTAAATCTTCACTCTATAGCTGGGGATATCGAAGCTCAAAAGGGTTATGCAATTGGACTCCACACCCATGGCTGGGACCCAACTCTATCTGGTTCTGGAAGCCACGTCTTTGTATGAGATACTGTCGGTCTCTAAATCGTGCCCCCTACAGAGTTTCTTGAAGTTAAATGAAGTCCAATCCAAGGGAAAATAGCTCTGGGGAAGTGGAGAGGAAGGGCAGGGAGAACCGTAACTAGTCGACCATTCCCACTTTAATATGTGTGAGTTTGTAACCGCCCTGTTACCGCTGGGGACAAGGAGGAAGGAATAGGAGGCGATAAGAGGGAGGGACCAGAAACTGCATGGCACTAGCCATGGAAGAGGGAAGCAGAGCAGGAGGAGGGGTGGGGGTGTCCCAAGAAGTTAACATGTAGAAACTTCACTCTGTTTTCTCCCCCTTAGGACCTGCTCCTTCTTTTGCTCCTGCCAAGCAAAACTCATTTAACTCTTATCAGATTTAACCACATCATAGGGAAGGCCAGGAAGAAAAAGGCAGTGAACAGATTCCTGATTTCATAGTAATGATACCAGAAGCCTGGTCAAAATGTTGGTGAGGAAGAGTGGGTAGGGAGGAGTAGGAGAGAGTGTTGGGGCCAGATGTGTTTTAAGTATGGGGGAAAAAATAGAAGTTAAGCTGTGCTCTGTGCTGGGCTAGGTTTCACTCTTTGTGGCCTCGGTTGGAGAGAAGGCCTTCGTCCCATGGTGGCTAAGTGGAGGGCCAGCTCCTGCGGGTCAAGTCAAGCCCCAAAGCGAAAAGCCTATCTTTTGTTTTGAGCATGCAGTATTTGTTCCTGAGATCGGGTCAGGTCCTTCCCTGTTCTCATCCTCTTCTCCAGGCAAGGGGAGACTGACAGAGGCCCTCCCTGGAGACCAGATCCACACACGGATTCTTAGGTTCCTCCTTCAGCATCATCAGAAGCCAACTGCAAGAAGCCAGCGGTCAGACGGACTTCCCCACAATCCCCAGTTAGCATAATGTCAGGTCGGAAGGGTTCTCTGGAAACCAATACAACAGAGCCAGACACATTTTCCCTGGGGACCTGACATCCGGCTCTGTCTCTCAGCCTGGCTGCTGCCCGCACGTCCGTGCTTGTGAGCCAAGCCCTGGGGTTGGTTTTCAAATCTTTTTCAAGGTAATGACAAGCCTGTTCCTCAACAGGGACTCAAAATGAGGGTGATCTTAGCAATCGGGACAGGAGAAACCCCCTCCGTAATACCTACCTGTCCCCTACTCCTATTAGGCAAAAAGGGCAAAAATTGACATACTGGGACATGAAAAATATGTAAGGAAGGCTCACTGGAGGAGATGCTAGAATGGGTGTTAATGAGACAAGACTCTGAGGGTTGTAGGAAAGCCAAGTTCCTTTCTCTTGGACTTTGAAACTCCACATGACAAGCTCTTAGAGGGCACAGAGTATGGCCTCAGTCCACAGGGCTGTCCATAAATTCAGCTATTTAAAAAAAGACAGAAGCAAGATCATCAAAACTGATAACAGCAATGACTGGCACCCTTTTGGTCCAGTATGTACCTACTATGCACTATGCTGTTCAAGCAGGGTGTTCAATCAAGGGATGTTCAAGCAGGATCTCATTTAACCCCCCACCACTACCGTTTAAGGTTGGTCTTACTGTTCCCATTTTACAGATGAGGATAGTGAGGCCCCGTGGATTTTAGTAATTCACACAGAAAGTTTGACTCTCTGCCAGGCACTTGTCATACTTTGCCTCAACTCTTTCAATGAGTTGGAGTTGCTCTCAGATGCTCATCATCCAAGAAATGCTGAAAGGGCACGAGGAGCCCTGTGCCAAGGAAGGAGGAAGACACTTTTGCTTCCTCTTCTGTCCTCCGTGCAAATCGTGGGGCTGGCCCATGGCTGCTGCCAATAAAGCTTTTTGAGAAAATGAAAGCAGTCATCTCAGCCACAGCTCCAGGGTGAATGATCTTCCACAACTTGGAAACCAGGAAGCCAGAGAAGCTCATGTCAAAGACGGAAAACGTATGTAATGTCATTAATGAAACATAATGAGTTCTATGAGATGAATAAATGTTTCATAAGTGATGGATGAATAAATGAATGATTTCTCTCTTGAAAGTGCTTCCGAGCCTGGCTGGGCTACCTTCTCGTGCTCCTTTCTGACCGATTCTGGTTTGTATTGCCCTGTCTCTGGACCCCTGCATAGAAGTTTTTGGTTTAGAAGAATCAGGCCCGAACAAAGCTTAGCCCTGTGAGATTAGGCCCTTAGAACTTCCTCGTTGAATTCACTCACAGTCATGATTTAAAAAAAAAAAAAAAATGATTTAAAAACAAAAATCGCAGGATATATTTTACAGTCTCATCTCTATTTATTTCTTCCAGTAAACAAACAAAATTCACACTAATCCAAGAACGTTTCTGTGATTCTTTTTCCTCTTGTATAGGAAAGACAGTTCTCCAGACATACCTTCTTTAAATATAAAGAGCATGTAATTTGCCACATTCAAGACATAGAGTTCTCTGCTTGAGGAAGATGCTGAAAATAGATGTGTGGTCCGTAATCTCAGAGCTTTAGAACTGAGATGTCTGCCCAAACTCACAGACGGGCCTTTTGTAAGCTGCAGGCAGTCGAGGCTCTCGCCTGGCCACGCTGAGCTGAGTCGGAAGGAGGAGGCCATCTTTGATCCTGAACCCCCACCTGGTTATGCCTCACCGTTGACTTCCATGCCTGCCCCCGGCAATGTGCGTTGGCACATCGCTTTGGCACGTGCAGGGCCATGCACCGCCATCAATGGGGTCCATTGTTTCAGAGCCGGGCACCTGAACAGCAGGCTCAAACAATGAGGCCATACCAAGAACCCCTCCTTTCTCCTCAGGGCACCCACTGTGAAAGAAAACTTGTCGAGGCCTGGAAGCCCACTTGCATCATAGTTAGACTGCTTGGCCAACAGTGAACCACCAACGGCTCTGGGTGAACACATGAAGATGCTGTCAAATCTCAGGTAGAAGCAAGGCCACAGGCCAGCACCGCGTTTGCATCCGACATGCATTCGCCTCACCTCCGAATCGAATGTTAGGTGTCGAGATGGAAGGCGCTGCCATGATTCTGGGTGCTTTGGTTTTCACAAGGGCGCAAACACCCTTAGGCCGCCCTCCTCTAGGATCATTAGGAGGAGACCCGATAGCCTACCCAAATCAGGTAGGCCACAAAATACCAAATCCCACACTCACCGAAGGGGCCTGCTCTGAGGAGAGAAGTTAGTACTCTTAGGACAGTCAACCTGATTCAGTTTAAAAATGCTCACTTATGACAAAAAAAGGATTCCATTTAAAAATGGCTTCCTCTTCTTCACATCTTTTTATTTACCTGTTGGTTTCTTTGAATTTAAAAGAAATAACAAAGAAGTAATTAATGATCATGGTGTTTGTAATCAGGCATGCCAGGGTTGTAAGCTTGGGTCCACTGCATCAAAGCCGCGTGAATTGGGAGTAAATTGTTCAGTCTCTAAATCTTTCTTTTTTTCATCTGCAACAGGGGGATAATTATAGCCAAACTATTACTGAGAATTAAACCAAACTACGTATGTAAAATATTTAGCATTGATAGAATAGTGGTTACCATTCTATGGTTTTATTATAAACCCAATGACCAATTAATAAAAAGTCTGATTGTATATAACTGAGGCCATACTGAGTTTTGAATGTCCACCTTCCCCAAAACTTAACGAGATTTATAAATTTGAAATTAAAATGGGTGACCAAACTATTAGACCTCACACAAATCCTACAACACAACAAAGGTCAATGGTTGCCTTAACCTCTAATTCAGATCTGGGTTTCAGAGAATTCTAAAGTCTTCAAGTTCTGTACCACTCAAGAAAAAGATAACCAAATTATTTCACCAACCACATTTTAAGAGATATGGGAAGCGGTTTAGGTCCGCTGGTCAGATGTTGTTTAAACCCTACAATTTCCCACTGTCTGTTGCAGCAATTCACCTCATCCTTCGGTGTGTGTGTTTTCTCATTGGTAACACAAGAATGTTATTAGTACTTCCCTTTTGTGAGTCTTCTGAGGACTAAACGAATAGAATAGATGTGAAATACTTAGCCCAGGGCCTGACTCAGTCATCCTTCAACACAGGCCAACCCTATGCACTCTGGTATTACGGCCGACAAAGTAGTCTCCCTCTTATTTGAAAACTTTCCTGCACTCAATATGCCCTATTTGGTAGCTTTGTCACTGTGATGGGAAAAATCTTGATATCGGTGGCTCGGTGGGGCCTTTTAACACGTGCTATTAATTTGACATTTGTCCACTCAAACCTCCTTCGAAGTGGATGGAGAATGTGCCCTGGGACTTCTTAACCAGAGGGGCAGCCTGAAGGAATGGTGCTGTAGAAACAGAAAACAAGAAGCAGAAAGCACAGAGCCTGGGGCAGCCCATGTGGATTTCATTAGCACCAGGTAAGGTGCTCACACTTTAATAAGTCCTCCCAAGGAGGACGTCAGCGGGAGCACAACTCAGTTTGGATTCCAGGCTACCCGGGCAAGAGGTCAAAGAGAAAATCCATACAATCGCCACAGACCCAATGGGTTTCTGTTCTCAGGGAGGTGAGATCATTCCAGTAATCAGATTTTGGAAGTGCCCCTTTATCACCAGCCTTAAAAATTATCTGGGTCTCTTCTGCTTCAGGACACGCAAAGTTTTATAAAGATATAAAAGCTAAATGTAGTTACATTGTGTATGTAGTTTAACTGATTAATCAAAAAATCAGGGTAGTTAAAATCAGAACTTCTCTGAAAAAGCTGAAGATCCGTTTATGTTTTATTTGTGAGGAACCCATAAATGTATCAGAAAAAGGCACGGACTTCAAGGAGCCATTTCTTTCATCCGTGTCGTACTCCACCTACTCTGATTATGATTCAGTGACTGTCATAGAGCTGGATCTACAATGTACCTGGTAAGTTTATATTAAGATTTTTGTGGTCTTCATCCTTTCTTATGACCTATGAGCAACATTTACATTTTTATGTTCTTTACTTTTTCCTAATTTAATAGGACCCTGGTTTTTCCCAGGCCACGCCTCATACATTAAAATGTTTAAGACCATTAAAGGTGGTTGATTACCTTCTGGTTTGTACCTATACTTTCTCCCAAATGAAGGAAGCAAAGGAGAAGAATTATTTCCTCTCCTTTCCCCTGTGTTCACAGAAAGATATAAAGCAGCATTCATTAGGCTTAACCCTTGGCTTCTCAATGTGTGTGTGTTTCTGAAAGCTTATCTACAATGGAAAAGTTTATATTTACAAGTAGGGAAGGATATTTTTTCTCTGGGTTCCTATTACCTCATTTGAACACTTTCTTGGAACCGACGGCTCAATCGTGGAATAGCCTCAGCAGTATTTCACAGATAAAAGTTCACAGCTAATGGGAAAGCCAAAAGTGTGTATTTCCCTTTACTGCATGTTCTTAAAATTTCAGTTTACACTGAGTTTTGCATGGAATCTTCTTTACTTAGAAATCAACTCTTTCCGGACCAGAAAAATCAATTATTCCTGACTCAGCCAGTGCCCTCTCCTTAAGCAAGACGCATCAGACTATGAAGCAATGGGGATGTTCAACTCTTCTGCATAATTTTGTGTAATGTTGCAAACACCATTACATGTTTGTGTTGACATGTTTGTGTTTTTGCAGATTACACAAGGAACTGCAGTATAAACAGACGCTGGGCTGAAATTTTGTGAGAAGGCATTTGAATTTGGATTTCGTATCGTGTTAAAGTGCCACACTGTGACTCCTCTTTGCTGTGTCTCTGGATAGGTGTAAAGTCACTTTCTTTTTGTGCTAACAAAGAGAAGTTTGGTTCTAGAGCGTTGGTAAAAATGTGAGAAAGAGTAATAGGAAAACACATGTGATCGGTACCAGGTGGGTCTGACTCAACAGTCTAGGTCTCTCCGAGAAGATTCTCTTGTCTCTCTGAACCCTGTGGGGCACTGGGCCGCTGGTGAAGGTGGTGGGTCTGGATCCCGTGCAGCCCTCGGCCATAAATAGTGCAGGGTTCACCCAGTTTCCTCAGCGGTCCTACTAAGGGGACAGAGGAGGTGGTGAGGGAGCCTCCGTAGGATCTGCCCAGGCCTCGGCAGTTGTTGAATGCAGATGGCCCTCCCCGGGGTCATCCAACCTCACTCACCCTATTTGTTCCCTCTGCCCAGGTTCACCAAGTTAGGCTCCCTGCCCTGCCCTGGGCTGTAGCCATTTGCATTCTTGGCCCCAGGAGTAAAAAAACTGCATACCACAAAGCCTTCCCCACACAATCTACCCCCAGAGGAATCATCTGTCTTAAAAAAAAAAAATAGCGTAATAACTTCTGGGCAAATACAAGTTCCCCACCTCCACTCTGCCCTCCATCTCTCACTCCGGCCCTAATGTGAACTGCCCTGGTCACATCAAATCCAGCGGTGCAGACTGCCACGGAGGCGGATACTTCGTTGACTTTTCGGAGGAAGAGACAGTGCGAGCAGCCTCGGAGATGCCAACCCTGAGTGGAAAGAAAAAATCTGGGCGACCTAGTAGACAGGAAGTGAAGGGAGAATGCGGAGAAGGGGCTTCCAGAAAGGGGGCGGAGAGGGTGGAGGGAAAGAGCATTGTTTTGTTGCCTTTCCCAGGGGAGCAGCTGGTGTGCCTGTGACTTGGTGGGGCTCCTCTGTATGAAGTCTGGAAAGCCGCATATCTCAGGCGCCTCCGTCCCAGATTTCACATCCTTATCCAGTCCCCACCTTAAGAGCAAAGAATGGAGCGTCATGTGAAAGGCACAGATGGCAACTGTCAGCTTGTCAGAGGAGGGAAAAGAGGTCAGACACCCGACTCTCGCCCTGGGCTTCCTCTTCCCTCAACGTCTTCAGTTCGGCTCCCGTGACTTCTTTCTATTCGAGAAAACTTCTATTCCTTGCAAATTCGAGTGCCTCCTATAAAATAAAGCTCCTGAGAGAATGAACACAATTAAGAAATTAATGCTTTTCTTTCCTCATGAAGAAAGGGAAATATTGACATCACCTGGAGGGAACTTCTGGAAGCTACGATCGGATCGTGTACAGGCTTGCAGCTTCCACTCAAGGAACGGTCTCTTGGAAGGGATCGGCTGGAACGTCTATCAGGAGAGGCTTGCTGCCACAGCACTGAAACTAAACGGGAAAGGAAGCCGTGATCTCCAACTAACAGCATCTCAATTATTTTAAAATCACAACAGGAAAAAAAAAAAAAAAACCCACGATTGCCAATAACAATAGTTCGTGTCCTTATGTGCTCGCTGTAACAGAAATGATCTAATTAATCCATTCGTTCCTGATGTATGTGTCACACTGTCTAATAATAATAATAATAATTAATAATAATAATAATAATCAGTAAGATGTGCCAGCCTCTGTAAGAGCTTTACATAAACAATCTTACCCCCTCAACAGCCTAATGAGACAGGTACTCTCATCGGTGTCTCATTTTACAGACGAGGGAACCGAGGCCAAGAAAGTTTATATACTTTGTTACACAGCTAGTCCAGCCGTTCCCTGCAGTTGAAATCCTGCCTTTTCACTCCAGAGCTGGACTTTAAATTACCACAGTGTTGTCTCCCAACTGCCTGTCTGTCCTCTGTCCCTAAATCCTGATCAATGCCACCAAAGCCCAACATTTTAAAAAGGCAAAAAGTGCCTCTATAGCTAAAAATTTTGTTTCAATTCTAATCTCCGCAAACTATTTCCCAAGAGATGTCTTAATCTTCTAAGACACCCAATTACCGTCTCCCGTGGAACCTTCCAGAACACTCTTTTCTTTCAGTAGATAGTAGTCAACTGGTTTCCACACACCCCTGCATGCTGCTGTGGGGACCCGCTCAGGGGCCTGAGCCGCCAATCAGACTGTCGGCTCTGTCTCAGCAAGTCTTTGCTTGGAATGGTCAAATTCCAGGCATTTTTATCTCCCTCTTTTCAATGAACCTTGCATTATTTTTGCTTCATTTGTGCACATCACTCAGATAGATCACAAAACCATACCAGCTCATTCCTTTTCAATGAGCTAGTCTTGAACTACAGCTGACTCCATTCCAAAACGCTGACTTCAAGGGGTCTGGGATTCAAGACCCCATCCTCCCAAATGTGTGTCCCACTTCCTTGTGAATAAGGAACCCCCGCCCTGACTGCCCCAGGCAGCAGCACTGCTTCGTGGAAACCTCAGGTGCTATTCTTTCTCAGGCACTGGAGGGAGACACTGCTCCTCGGGGTCTCCTGTAAGCACTAAACCCACAGTGCAGGGTGGCCCCAGGGCTTACCTCTCCTGTCCAGTGTGTGTGCACTGGAGGCCCTGTGGTTTCCTCTTGGAGGGACCACAGTCTGGTCATCCGGGCATAGTTCCCTTTGCCCTGTTGCTGGAAGGCCTTTCCTGGCGGTGAGTGGGGCTCAACATTCTAGAACCGCACTTGCATTTTTGGAAACTGGGGAAGGCTATACCAGTTGGAGGCGCACAGAGGGTTCACACGTCTATACCTGTGCCCGGCGTCAAGTCACAAGTATTGAACTGAAAGAGTCACTATCCCAGAGGCTACGGAATAAAACCAGTGCTACAAGACTCCCAGATCGGAGGACCGGAGTCATCCTTCAAGATCCTACCGACCCCCAGCACTGACATAGGGAGAGGGTGGCAGGAAGGGGTCGAGGAGGAGGAAAATAAAACATGAGGCCAGAGTCTGTAGCATAGCTCATTTTATTGTTTAAACAGGTTTTGCATAGGAAATATATCCGCTTCCAGTAATTAACTGCAGTATGAGCAGCTGCTAGCAGTATAGGCTGGATATAACAGTAACAATCACATTAAGTCAAGCTTGATTTACACCAGTTTAAAACTTGTGGCAACTGAGTTCATTTGCAACCCACAAAAAGTACCCAAAGAACATTATCCTCCAACCGGGCATCATAAAAACCTTCGCTAACATTCTGGCCCACTCTGGGGCTGATCCCAGAGGTCCGAACGCCAGAAATTAAGTAACTGTCATATAATACATCCTACCGCTAAAGGTTTGCAACACAGAGATTGTGCATGTGCCTCCTTTTTAAAGAAAATTTAATTAAAATACAAGGTTCTGTATTTATGGCCCATGAGGACAGAATGCCAAAAGTTTTAAAATGGATCAACCCTGGTGTGTAGCTAGCAAGCAGTAACTGACTACTCGTCACCTACAGTTGTACTAAATGTATCTAAAGAAACACACAGTCCTACAAAAGTTGTTCTCAGAGAAATATCATTGAAGTGGGGGTACCTCTTCCCAGGATGCTAAAAGTTCTATATGATATAAGCACAAATTAACAGCTTGATGAAGACATAATCTAATGCAGCTTTGAGAAGCCTATGCCTGGGATGTAGTTACCCCTCACATTCTACAATGTTGTAGAGATTTTTTTTTTTTCCCAAGAAAATGTCATTTGAAACATATTTACAACTGAACTCAACAGAGACTGTGAAATTGAACAGGCACTGCTCATTTGTTTGAGTTTTTTGGTAAACATTTTGCTGGTTTTTTTTTGTTTTGTTTTGTTTCTTTCTCGTTTTGCATCAACTTTTATCAGTCCATGCAACTTCAATGCCCTCGATGAAGAATGCATAATAAGCCATACTTCTTTAAAAAAAAAAAAAAAAAAGACTTCCTTCTGCATAAAGAGATATATTTGCCACATCAGTCCCTGTAGCACAGTTTTCAAAACCATTCTGTCAAAAATTACAGTAATACAAGACCGCTTTAGTGTCACTAGCTTACTCTGCCCTTGGCATGTGGAGGCCACCTGGTGTCACCGGTAACTGTCATCATTTGAGAGGAGCTCCTCAGAGGCTGGGTCTAGCATCCAGGTAGGCTAGTAGCACTGAAGCACTTTTCACAATCTCAACATACATTTGAATTGCAACACACAGATATTTCTAAAGAGTATTAACTAGTGAACCCTTTTATTATTTAAAAAAAAAAAAAAACTACTTACAACCATTGAAGAAAAAATTGCAACAAAAAAAAAATGTAAAAATTGACCGTCTCCAACTTGTCCCCTTTACTATTAACAATGTAACCAACAGATCTGTGGCACGGACACAGTACAAAGAGTTGTCATGGCAATGAGTTTGGCTGATGCAAAGGTCATTGTGCAGGGTCAAAGGGCAAAAATCAGTGGTCCATGCTCTCCCCCAACCGCAGTGCTCCACCCCACCCACACAATTTTTAAGGAATTCGAAAAAACAGGGGAACTACCAGAAAGTGCAAAATATGAAGGCAGCTTTCAGCTCCTTCAGCATGGAGTAAAACATTCAATTTCGAGTTCGAGCTTTTACTATTGAACTTGAATAGCCTGCACATTAAAAAAAAAAAAAAAAAAAAAGTTTTCTATCGAAACCCAATTTTTTTTAAGTCCAGGAAGCATGCAGCTGGTTAATGTTAACCAAAGACCTTGACAGGAACATGTAAACTATATTGAATGTCATGCTCAGGGCCTATCTGCCAGCAATATTGTAGAGTTGTTTCATTAAAAATGAATACTGTACACTGAATATGGGATAACTTTCTGCAGCCTTCATTGTTTCACATGGTGCCTAGATTTTGAATCTAGGGACAGCACATGTCCTGATGTCCCACCGCTGAAGATGTCCCTGTGCAATCTCCTTTGTTGAGTCCTTATGAAGCTACCAGTCCCAAATCCAATACTCTGCTCCCTGAGGACACATTATGTGAGACATAGCACTGATTTCGTTTTCTGCCTATCCCGAATGCTCTGTGAAACTTAACCTTAAATACCATCACGTAACAATCACAAAAACTTTTGCTAAAGGCCGTATATACTAAAAAAAGACAGTGGTGCTTCTGACATTCTGAAATGCTCTGAAAACCAACTTTCCCAATACTAAATACAACAAAATAACCTTCATAAAATATAACTTTTCTCCATTTACACTTTTTTAAAGGATTAGTATCCCATGCTTTTCAAGCACAGGCATCTGTGAAATAACTCCTAACATGGACAGATTTTTTTTTTTTTAATACATAACTTAAGAGGCTGGAGAGTTTTAACTCAAGTCCAGTCTCCAAACAAGGAATATTCTTGTTTACTTTAAAAATGGAAACAACATACAGTTCCATTATAATTGTTAAAAAGTTAGCTTTACAAACATGGGAATTTTAATTTAAAAAAAAATTCTTAACAAAACTATACAGTGTACAAATTACTGTCTACAAGGTAGGCGGTTCGTTAAGAAGATCTCTTGCTCTTCTCGCTACTTTGCAGCTTCACAGATTCATTCACATATTTTTTTTTTAAATGGAGCTGCCCACCCGAACATTACCCCATAACTATATTGCTATCATTACGATTTTTGCCATGTCTTTATGTACAGTCTCCTTCACTGCCTTTTATTTATTTATTTACTTATTTTCCCTTAGACAAGCCTCCAACGCTCATGTCACTCCAGAGGAAACTTCAGAGGCACTGTGAGTGGTGGGCCACGAAGCCACGAAGCCACGCAAGGAAAACAGCTGAACAATGCTGCGGAACGCACAGGGGGCGAGGAGGGGCAGAAGACCACCCCATCCTGATGCCCTTGGGTGACCTTCGCCATCCTGAAGCTCTGAGTTCTGGGGAAGGGAGGGGCGTGCAAGATCTGCAAGAGCGGGGCCCTTGGTCAGAAGACAGACTTCCCGGGGAAGAGAGGAGGAGGCCAAAAATTGGATTTGAGATTTTCCATAGATAGTAGTATCTTTAATAGTTTTCTCACAAAAGGGAAGGAGGAAAAAAAATATGGATTAAAAAAACAAAAACAAAAACAAAAACAAAACCCCAACACTTGAACTAGGCCTTTGTAGTCAAGAGGCAGGCATGAATACCCACAGTGTGTAACTGACTTAGCTAGAACTGCTCATTCTCTGGCAAAAAAAAATAAAAAAGAAAGAAAGAGAGAGAGAGAGAGTCTGCCTTTAAAAAATACTGCGTGTCCTGTGAGGTTCAATGTGTTCACCTACTAGGTCAAAGATACATGAAGAGCTTGGCTGAGATGAGCTGTTTTGTATCAGGGCAAGTATCACAGAAATGATCGGACTTACTTTTCAACCTGCGTGGCTGGGGTCCTGCTGTGCTATCCAGCATGTGGGCTATCAGACTGAATGGGCTAATCAAATACAATTCTAGACCCATAAGCATTGTCCTAAAGTATTCATTATTAAATCATATGCTGTGAGAACAATGGACAGTTTATTTTATTAGGCCGTGGCCCCGGGGGGGGGGGGGTGTCAGGGGGCTCCTCAAGACAGCCCTCTGTATGTGTCACTAATTCTGAAAGATTTTCCTTCTAGTAATGAATTCCCGCAATGGGACTGGGGGGCTGGGAGAGGGGTGTAAGAGCAAAATAAAACCAGCCTCCATTCACCCACTAGCCCTCAGGGGAAACTAAATCAAATATATATTTGAGGCACCATCCCTTAAAAAATCCCATCAGCATCTAATGGGCTTAATTCATCCACAGGAACATTAATTTCTGAATATTCTACATTTCCCTTCTGCTCTGGTTCTCCATTTGAAAGGTCAGGTAAAATGAAAGTGTTAACAAGATTTACTAATTTTTTTGTTCCTTAAAAACTGAACTTTGATTTTAATCTAAAAGTCCAAATACATTTACTATAGCAACCATCTGTTCAATCCTCTGGATGTGGTAAAAAAAACAAAAAACAAAAAACAAAAACCCAAATGCACTGCCATCCATTTGAAGTAGTGAGTCACAGGTAAATCATCCACTACCAACAAGGAAACGAAGAAATGGCGAAAGAGAAGTGGTGGAGAAAGACTGTGGGAGCACGCCTCCAGCTGGGATGATGGGTTTATAGGAGAAAATAGACCCAAACCCCCAAAGTGTGAAACTTCCACTAAGTGGTTTCTTCCACCGATATTTCTGCCAAATATGAGACAGGCTCACTCTCCCTTGTGGATCTGGAACTTTCCAGAAAAACTACCACCATCACCACCACCACCAAACCCCTCCCCCCACAAAAAAAAGGACCAAAAAAAAAAAAAAAAAAGAAGGTAAGACAGTTTTAAGCCAAGTCTGCCTCCAGGAGAATTTGTTGTGTTCACTTGTTCTTACTATTTCTGTTGTTACGAACACCAGAAATGAGTTCAGCCTGCACCCCAGGTGGGAAGTTTGAGAAGGGGGAACCTGTGTAAGTTGAAGTTTGTCACAGTAGACAGAACAGTCGCTTTGCAGCCCAGGCCCATCTCAGGGGGCACTGCTTCTTCACAGCTACACTGTAAAGTGTTAAAAATCCTCCCACCCACCCCAGAATATATATATATGTATATTAAAAAAAAATCCCCTGTCCATCTCTCAGTACACAAAGGACCTCATCACACTGCAAAAATAGCAGTACCCACTTTGGTCAATTAAAACAAACAAACGAAAAAAAGCATACATTATTTTTTTTTTAAATCTGTGTACTTACCTATAATAACCAATACAGCTAAAAGCACTACCTACATAGGCAAAACTTGGTATTGCATAATTCGTATAAATTTGAAACCCCTCCCCCCCAAATATTAATTGGAAGATGAAAAACATGAAAGGTTAATAGAAAAAACACCAAAATACTGAAAATATTGCTGGTCGATTACAATTTTTAAGCGGCAACTATACACAGCCATGATATGCTTTATAAATGTGAGATAAAGGTATAACTGTCTAAAAAATCCAAGATGTCACACATTTTTCTTCGTCTGGAGTACAAAATATTTTGTCATAAAAATGGTAAAGATTTAAAATGATAATAAATGCAGCAAAACAAGTGTAGTGATGTCACTTTTTTGTGTTTTTTTTGTTGTTTTTTGTTTTTTTTTTGTTTTTAGATTTCAAGGCAAGGCACGTAATGTGGACATTATATCTTCGTGCAAATTAGGATTACTGGAAAGAGTATTTTTAATTAAAATTTTAAGAGACATAGAGGCAAAATGTGTCTGCCCATGCACACTACAGATCTGTCAATACAAGAAATTTGTTGAACAAGGCTAATGTCTGAAAGCACCATGCAAGTTTTCAGCACCCTCATTACAACTGTTTTCTCAAGAGTGCGTTTTTACATCCTACACCCTGGCGTTCCCAGTTTGTAAACTGTAAGCTTTACCCTCGTGACATGGATTTGCCTGCCTCTTTGTCTCTGTAATGCAGATTTTATAGAACCTTTTGTACGTACACCCTATGGGTTCTTGATGCAACCAGTAATTTTAAATAAA